>NC_138770.1:483396666-483669166 GCF_965119305.1 Pelophylax lessonae | reverse complement strand
CTCCCCCATACACTACAATCCCCTTCCCTCCATACACTACAATACCCTCCTTCCCCCCACACTACAATCCCCTCCCTCCCTCCACACTACAATCCCCTTCCTTCCCCATACAATACAATCCCCTTCCCTCCATACATTACAATCCCCTCCCCCATACACTACAATCCCCTCCCCCATACACTACAATCCTCCTCCCCCCATACACTACAATCCCCTCTCTCCCCCCACACTACAATCCTCTCCCTCCCTCCCCCCACACTACAATCCCCTCCCTTCCCCATACACTACAATACCCTCCCTCCCACTCACGCTTCAATCCCCTCTCTCCCCCATACACTGTAGAACCCCTCCCCCATACACTATAATCCCCTCTGTCCCCCCCATACACTACAATCCCCTCCCTCCCCCCCCCATACACTACAATCCTCTCCCTCCCCCCCACACTACAATCCCCTCCCTTCCCCAACACACTCTGTCTTGGCCACCTGCGGCACAATTTTGGGGTCTCCAGCACCTTTGGTTCACCCGTGACAGCAATTTTCCCGGGAGGGAGGTGGTGGTGGTGTATTTGGGTGTCTTTTCCTATTAAATGATCCACTGTTCTGTGTGTGTCAGGAGCTCCCCTCCTCTCTGATTTCCTGCCCTCACATCTCCCCTCCCCCACACCAATCTCCAACCTGACATTTATCGTTCAATCCCCCATACACTACAATCCCCTCCCTCCCCCATACACTACAATCCCCTCCCTCCCCCATACACTACAATCCCCTCCCTCCCCCATACACTACAATCCCCTCCCTCCCTAATACACTACAATCCCCTCCCCCCATACACTATAATCCCCTCTACCCCCCCCACACTACAATCCCCTCCCTTCCCCAACACACTCTGTCTTGGCCACCTGCGGCACAATTTTGGGGTCTCCAGCACCTTTGGTTCGCCCGTGACAGCAATTTTCCCGGGAGGGAGATGGTGGTGGTGTATTTGGGTGTCTTTTCCTATTAAATGATCCACTGTTCTGTGTGTGTCAGGAGCTCCCCTCCTCTCTGATTTCCTGCCCTCACATCTCCCCTCCCCCACACCAATCTCCAACCTGACATTTATCGTTCAATCCCCCCATACACTACAATCCCCTCCCACCATACACTACAATCCCCTCCCTCCCCCATACACTACAATCCCCTCCCTCCCCCATACACTACAATCCCCTCCCTCCCCCCACACACTACAATCCCCTCCCTCCCCCCACACACTACAATCCCCTCCCACCCCCCACACTACAATCCTCTCCCTCCCTCCCCCCCACTACAATCCCCTCCCTCCCCCCCCCCCCCGCTACAATACCCTCCCTCTCATGCTTCAATCCCCTCTCTCCCTCGTACACTGTAGAACCCCTCCCCCATACACTATAATCTCCCCCCCCCCCATACACTACAATCCCCTCTGTCCCCCCATACACTACAATCACCCCATACACTACAATCCCCTCCCTCCCCCCCATACACTACAATCCTCTCCCTCCCCCCCACACTACAATCCCCTCCCTTCCCCAAAACACTACAATCCCCTCCCTATACACTACAATCCCCTCCCTTCCCCAACACACTACAATCCCCTCCCTTCCCCAACACACTACAATCCCCTCCCCCCACGCTACAATCCTCACCCTCCCCATACACTGTAGAGCCCCACCCCCATACACTATAATAACCCCCCATTCACTACAATCCCCTCCATCCCCCCATACACTACAATCCCCTCCCTCCCCCCACACTACAATCCCCTCCCTCCCCCCACACTACAATCCTCACCCTCCCCATACACTGTAGAGCCCCACCCCCATACACTATAATAACCCCCCATACACTACAATCCCCTCCATCCCCCCATACACTACAATCCCCTCCCTCCCCCCACACTACAATCCCCTCCCTCCCCCCACACTACAATCCCCTCCCCCCCACTACAATCCCCCCCACACTACAATCCCCACCCTCCCCATACACTACAATCCCCTCCCTTCCCCAACACACTACAATCCCCTCCCTCCCCCATACACTGTAGAGACCATCCCCCCATGCGCTGCAGAACCCCTCCCCCATACACTATAATCTCCCCCCATACACTACAATCCCCTCCCTCCCCCATAGACTACAGTCCCCTCTCCCCCCCCCACACACTACAGTCCCCTCTCTCCCACCCCCCCCCCCACACACTACAATCCCCTCCCTCCCCCACACACTACAATCCCCTCCCTCCCCCCCACACTACAATCCCCTCCCTCCTCCAACACTACAATCCCCTCCCTCCCCCAACACTACAATCCCCTCCCTTTCCAAACACTACAATCCCCTCCCTTCCCAAACACTACAATCCCCTCCCTTCCCAAACACACTACAATCACCTCCCCCCCCAACACACTACAATCACCTCCCCCCCCAACACACTACAATCCCCTCCCTCCCCCCACTACAATCCCCTCCCTCTCCCCACCCACGCTTCAATCCCCTCCCTCCCCCATACACTGTAGAACCCATGCCCCCATGCACTGTAGAACCCCTCCCCCATACACTATAATCTCCCCCCCATACACTACAATCCCCTCTGTCCCCCCATACACTACAATCCCCTCCCTTCCCAAACACACTACAATCCCCTCCCTCCAACACTACAATCCCCTCCCTTTCCCATACACTACACATATTATATATATATATATAGCTCCTTCTGTTCTAAGTATACTAAATAATCTATACATATAAAGTACAAGTGTCTCTGCGTCCAGTCCCTGTGTGCGTGGGATTGCGCTACTGCGCATGTGCCCCACGGACAGCCGTTGGGACTTGGAGCGCAGAGACTTCGGGCAGTCGGGCAAAACTGTTGGAAGCGGTTGGTGTGCGCAGGCGCACGGCGGGTGCGCGCTCGCGTGGACTTACTGCTAAGTCTGTTTTTACAAATGTTTGACCACATATGTTCTAGCGTCCGTTAATTTAACGGGCTTAATGTCTAGTAGGCTATAAACGGTCATCTATGCCTGAAAAAAGAATAGCCTGTGATTGTTCATAATATAGTGGCAATCTCGACGCCCTCATTAAGGCCACCAGGCGAAAGTGGATCCACTGAATAAATCCAATATGTCTCCCTGACACATAGTTTCTTATAACGTTCAGCTGCTGTAAGGGTTTTTGGTATCGGTTCAATTACCCACACAGTAAGACCTGTAGTAGATGAGGTGAGTCTCAGCAAAGTGCCGAGGAACACTCCGCTTATCTTTGCCAAGTGCTATAGAGCGACTATGTTCTCCAAAACATTGGCGAATTGGACGGATGGTGCGGCCCACATAAACCAGCCCACGTGGACAGGATAGGCCATATACAACAAAATCTGATGAGCAGTTAAAAAATTCACCCAAATTAAAACTTTTTCCTTTCGTTTGGAAGGAGGTTTGGCCGTGTTGAACAAATGAACACATTTTGCATAAAAGTTTGCGACATTGGAACATTCCTTTCAGGGGAATGAGAATTGGTACAAAAGTAGTCAGAGTGATTGATTTAATTTTACTAGGGGCCACTTTATTTTTCAAATTTAGGGCCTTTCGATAAGTCACCCTGGGTCTTTCCGGTATTATGGTTTTTAGGTTGGGGTCTTTCCGTAAGATGTTCCAGTGTCTAGCCAGAATTTTTTCCATTTTTGTTATGTTGAAAATGGTAAGTGGTGGTAAATCTAAGAGTCTGATTTGATATGGGTTGACTCTTTTTTGGTGGTTTTTTACCTTTATACATCTCCAAAGCTTCATTGACCAAGGATTGTGGATAAGCTTTGTCTAGGAATTTGTTTTTCATGACAGTACCTGGTCAATATAGTCTGACTCCAAGGTACAATTGTGATTGAGTCGACAAAACTGTCCATTGGGAATATTCGTAATCCATTTTGAAAAATGACAGCTTTCGAAATGGAGAAGGGAGTAGCCAGCTGTCGGTTTGGTGTAAATTTCTTGCACAGATTTTTTTCTCCAAGATGATACAGCTCCAGATCCAAAAAGGCCAATGAATCAGTACCTGATACTGAGGTAAAAGAGAGCCCATACGTGTTCAGGTTACAATGACGGACAAAATCGTCAATGAGATCTAAGGATCCATCCCATATGACGATGTCGTCTATGTACCTGCCAAAAAACACGATATTGGCCAAAAAGGGATTGCATTTCCATATGTGGTTGTGTTCCCAGTACCCCATTGCCAAATTGGCATATGAGGGCGCAAAATTCGCGCCCATTGCGGTGCCCTGAAGTTGTAGATAGAATTGTCTGTCAAATTTGAAATAATGAGTCAAAAGGAAGGCAGTGGCCTCTAGAATGAAGGCTGACTGTCTGGCATTGGTCAGTGGGTCCTGGGCGAGAAAAAATTCCAACGCCCTCAGTCCAAATTCATGGGGGGTGGAGGTGTATTAATAATTCACGTCCAGGGAGAGCCAAGTATATGAAGTCTCCCAAGAGTAGGGGGCAAGAAGTTCTAACAGATGCTGACTGTCTCTGACTGAAGTTGATGTACTAATAGTTGTAGGTACTGGTCAATAAACTGGCTAAACCCGGACGTAATACTTTCCATGGCCGCCACGATAGGCCTACCCGGAGGGTTGGAAAGCCTCTTCTGGACTTTGGGCAGATGGTAGAAGGTGTGGAGTAGAATTCTCTACGTAAGAATTTGGCCTCTGTCTTGTTGATAATTCCATTATCAAGTGTAGACTTGATGAGTTTGTCAGCTTCTAAAGAGAACTCCGTAATGGGATCCTTAGACAGTTTTTTGTATATAGTAGAATCTGACAATAATCTATTGGCTTCTGCCACATACTCGGTGCGGTCTTGTAATACAATGCCGCCACCTTTATCGGCAGATTTGATGATAAGGTTGGTGTTTTTAGTAAGCTTGAGAAGTGCTTGATGTTCTTGTTGAGATAGATTGTGTTTATGGGGTTTAATGGATGTGGGGTGTTTACATAACTTTTCGAATTCGGCAAAAACAACCCTATAAAAGCTTTCTAAATACGAGCCTTTCGCGTGAGCTGGAAAAAATGTCGATTGTGGTCTAAGGGAGGAGTGTACTTCTGGTGGGGAGGTCGCTAGATGTTGGGTAAAAAGATTTAGTGATTCATCCTCAGGAGAAAAAAAAAAAGAGTCTAAAATATCTATAAGGTCACCTTCATATTCAAAAATAGGAGAGGAATGAATGGGGGGTGAACCCACGGTGGAAGTACTGGATTTTTTATTATGATCTTTCATCTGGAAATATCTTTTCAGAGTAAGGTTTCTGATGTACCTATTAAGATCTTTGAAAAGTATAAAGGGGTTAGGTTTATTGGTAGGAGCAAAGTTTAAACCCCGGCTGAGTAATGAGGTTTCTACTTCTGAAAGTACATGTGAGGAAAGATTGTAGATCTTTACAGTTTGCGAGACATCCTCTTTTTCGTGCTTTCTTTTGAGACGAAGAAGGGAGCGAGGAGGACTGCCCACTAAAAAATGAGGGTCATCAGAGTTGGTAGAGCCAGGGTGATACTGTTCTACAGAAACCTGGCCTATGGTGAGAAGAGTATTGGACCTCACAGAAACATTGTGATTAACAAGGATGTGCGATGTGGGCGGCGCCGTGCGCTCCGGACACGGATGGCCCCGATTGGTCCACAGCACGCCCAGGGGCGGATACTTTCCTCTCTCTGCGCATGCGCCGGTGTTTTTTTTATGGTGGACGAACTCTTTCAGAGTGCGCGCCGCCATTGAATACATCCCAGCAGACATCAAGGTAAAGTTAGCAGGCAGACACTAATGCTCTTCGCCGTTTGGTGCTTGGCCTTTTTGCTTTGATTGTTTTCTCCTTTTGCTATGTCAGCACTATGAGGTACTCTCCACACTTAGGCTTTCATACTCAGCACCGCTTGGGCCCCCTTTTTTTTTTTCTTCTTCCTTTTTCTTTTTGCCTTTTCATTTTTCTTTATCTTGCTCCCTCCCTCTTTCTTTGTATTCTTCCCTCTTTTCTTCACTCTCAACTTTCTTACCTTGTGGTAACTGGGGATAACTTTTTGGCCTGTGTGATATGCATTTTGATATCCATCATCTACATCACCTTCTTGGGGGTTTTTTTTAGATCTTTGGCTCCCCTACCTTTTACATTTCTTCTTTCTTGACTCAGTGCATACTCAATTTACTGAGTATCATGTATCTGCCATGGATTTTCTCCGCAGTGTCTTTAGCAACTCAGCTACTCCCGTATGACATCAAGCTATACTTCCCTGGACCATAACAGGTTTAAACACACAATACAGTACGTATTTTTGAATTTGATAGCAATTCACTACAGGGATACTCTGCTTTTACACCTATTATATTCTTTCCTTGCATTGTTATATACTTTTCTTCTCCATTTAGACGTCCTCTCTTGGATCCATCACTGGGATCCTTGTGGGAATTTTTGCTTGGGCGTGGCCATTCCTGCTGTGCAACGACATTGTGCTGTTTTTACAGCCTTGATTGTTTTCCTTATCCTGCTGTAGTACCGTACACTTTTTTCCGGCAAAGAGATATTTGACTTTGTCAGGAGCACAGGAGTCTTTTTTGGATGCAGGTTCATATCTGCCGGTTTTAAATATTTGTGGCCTCACTCATCACTGACTATTTTATGTGGTACGTATTCAGATATATATTCTTCTCATTGTGAACAAATATGCTAAGGTTATAAGCCATGTCACAGTAAACACTTTGTAAATTTTGCAAATCTTGTTATACATGTTAACCACTTTACCACCGGAGGATTTTGCTGTCTTCCGTCCAGACCACTTTTTGTGCTTCGGCACTGTGCGATTTTAACTGACAATTGTGCGGTCATGCAATGTGGTACCCAAACGAAATTTACGTCCTTTTTTTCCCACAAACAGAGCTTTCTTTTGGTGGTATTTGATCACCTCTGCGCTTTTTATTTTTTGCGATATTAATAAAAAAAGAGCGAAAATTTTGCAAAAAAATGACATTTTCAACTTTGTCTTTTAAAAAATATCCAATATACTCAATTTATGTCTTTTTTTGGCCAAAATATATTTAGCTACATGTCTTTGACAAAAAAAATTCAATGAGCGTATTTTTATTGGTTTGCGCAAAAGTTATAGCGTCTACAAACTATGGTGTAAATACTGAAATTTTACGCAACTTTAATTTCTGACTGCCTATCTCAATTCATGAAGTGCTAAAATGGCAGGGCAGTACAAGACCCCCCCCAAATTACCACTTTTTGGAAAGTAGACATCCTAAGGAATGTTCTGAGAGGCATGTTGAGCTCATTGAATATTTAATTTTTTTGTCACGGGTGTTTGAAAAATGACTAAAAAAAAAAATTTTTTTTTTAACACAAAGTTGTCACTAAAAGATAAATTTCTCACACATGCCATGGGTATATGTGTAATTACACCCCAAAATATATTCTGCTGCTTCTCCTGAGTACAGGGATACCACATATGTGAGACTTTTTGGGAGCCTAGCTGTGTACGGGACCCCGAAAATCAATCTCCATCTTTAGGTTTTCTAATGGCGTAAATTTTTGATTTTACTTCTCACTACCCATCACAGTTTCGGAGGCCCTGAAATTTCAAGATAGCACAAAACCCCCCAAATGACCCCATTTTGCAAAGTAGACACCCCAAGCTATTTGCTGAGAGGCATGGTGAGTCCATGGAATATTTTATATTTTGCCACAAGTTCCGGGAAATATATTATTATTATTATTTTTTTTGTTTTTTTACACAAAGTTGTCACTAAATGATATATTGGTCACACATGCCATGGGTATATGTGAAATGACACCCCAAAATACATTCTGCTGCTTCTCCTGAGTACAGGGATACCACATGTGTGAGACTTTTTTGCAGTCTAGCCGAGTACAGGTCCTCGAAAGCCAACCCCCACTTTCAGGCTTTCCAAATTGTTGATTTCACTCCTGACTACCTATCACAGTTTCGGAGGCCATGAAATGCCAAGAAAGCACAACCCCCCCCCCAAATGACCCCTTTTCGGAAAGTAGACACCCTAAGCTATTTGCAGAGAGGCATGTTGAGTGTTTTGCAGATCTCACTTTTTGTCACAAAGTTTTGGAAATTGAAAAAAAGAGGAAAAAAAATGCATTTTCCTGTTTTGTCTTCATTTTCCAAAAAAAATGAGAGATGCAAAATACTCACCATGCCTCTCAGCAAATAGATTGGAGTATCCACTTTGCAAAATTGGGTCATTTGGGGGGGTTTTGTGCCATTTTGGCATTTCATGGCCTTCAAAAGTGTGATAGGTAGTAAGGAGTGAGATCAACAATTTACGCCCTTAGAAAGCCAGAAGGTGCGGATTGGTTTTCCGGGTCCTGTATGCGGCTAGACTGACAAAAAGTCTCACACATGGGGTATCCCTGTACTCAGGAGAAGCAGCAGAATGTATTTTGGGGTGTCATTTCACATATACCCATGGCATGCGTGAGCAATATATTATTTAGTGACAACTTTGTGTAAAAAAAACAAAAAAAAAAAAAACAAATTGTCATTTTCCTGAAACTTAGGGCAAAATATAAAATACTCCATGGACTCAATATGCCTCTCAGCAAATAGCTTTGGGTGTCTACTTTCCAAAAAGGGGTCATTTGGGGGGTGTTTGAACAGTCCTGGCATTTTATGCTCAATTTTAGCAACACATCACCCACTCTTCTAACCACTTGAAAACCAAGCCTTTTCTGTGAGTTTTTGTTTACATGAAAAAATATTTTTTTTTCACAAGAAAATTACTTTGAACCCCCAAACATTATATATTTTTTTAAAGCAGAGGCCCTACAGAACAAAATGGTGGATGTTGCAATTTTTTTTGTTACACGGTATTTGCGCACACATTTTTCAAACGCAATTTTTGCGTAAAAAAACACTTTTTTTATATTTAATGCAAAAATACACTATATAATTCCAAATTGTTTGGTAAAATTTAAAAGATGATCTTATGCCGAGTTCAGACACCTAACATGACATACTTTAAAAATTGCGCACGCCCGTGCCGCGGCAACAAACTACGTACGGTTTTAAAAGCCTTTAAAAGTCTTTACAGGTTACCACTTTGGACTTACAGAGGAGGTCTACCGCAAGAATTACTGCCCTCGACCTGGCGTTCGCGGCGATACCTCACATGCATGCTGAAATTGCGGTTTACATATGACAGTAGACCAACGCTTGTGCTCGCATTTGCGCACAAGCACGGGGGGACAGGGGGGCTTGATTTTTTTTTTTTTTTTTTCTTTTTTTTTTTTAATTTGCTTTCTTATGTTATTTTGACACCTTTTCTTTCATTTTTTTTTTCTTTAATCATTTTTATTGTTATCACTGTGAATTTAAATTTCCTCTACGATAGCAATCTGTAGTGACAGGTACTCTTTTTTAAAAAAATTGGGGTCTTTTAGACTCTAGATCTTTCCTCTGACCTTAACGCATCTGACCATACCAAAATTGGTGTGATAAAATACTTTCCCAATTTCCCAATGGCGCTGTTTATTTCTGGCGAAACAGAAGTCATGAAATGCTCGTAGCCTCCTGCATCTTAGGCCATAGAGATGATTGGAGCCATTCTCATCTCCAATCAGCTCTATGGTTAGATAATTGAACCACCGGCTGCACTCTCGGGTTAACCGGTGGGACAGGAGAGCCCGAGAAAAACCGTGGAAGGCAACGGAAGGCGGCAGGAGGGGGGGGGGGGGGGGGAGTCCCCTCCCACTGCATGTAAAAGCAGTCTAGCGGCCAATTATCCGCTAGGATTGCTTTTACATGCAAGCCGACCGCTTGCTGTAAAAAACGATACCAAGATGATGCCTAAATCTGCAGGCATCATCCTGGTATAACCACTCAAAGTCCAGCAACGTACCAGTACATTGCTGGTCTTTGTTTGGCATATAGGTTTTGTTTTTTTCATGCAGCCTGTGGGCTGAACGAAAAAAAAAGAGAACCTATCAGAAATCAGCACAGGAATAATGCGTAGTATTACTCATCATTAACCGCCCAAACAACCACCCACTGAATTTAATGATGGGTATACACGACACTATCCACGTATACCAAAATAGGATTTTTAACTCCAGTGCTGAAATCAGAAAATCACCACAGCTGCTATCAGCAAAGGTATCCATATATGCTGAGCGCAAACGCTGTTTGTGTCAGAATATATAAAATCAATGCGTGGTAGCCGACGAGTACCTGCAACAGAAACAGGTCACAAAAGAATGAAAAAAAAAGTACATTAATAAAAAGTACATTAGGAAGAGTAGGACATATAAAATGACTGACACAACAAAAATTTTTGGATTCTCATCATTAACCGCCCAAACAACCACCCACTGAATTTAATGATGGGTATACACGGCGCTATCCACGTATACCAAAATAAGATTTTAACTGCAGTGCTGAAATCAGAAAATCACCACAGCTGCTATCAGCAAAGGTATCCATATATGCTGAGCGCAAACACTGTTTGTGTCAGAATATATAAAATCAATGCGTGGTAGCCGACAAGTACCTGCAAGAGAAACAGGTCACAAAAGAATGAAAAACATACAAAGGACATTAAAAGTACATAGGAAGTGCAGAAGAACATAAAAAATGACTGAGACGACAACTATTTTTGGCTTTTATATTTTTTTTTTTTTTCTTCAAACGTCGAGTTCCAGGTTCGGGTCTCTCAAAATGACGATAGCCATCGAACATCTTTTGAGACCCTGTGTAAATGTGCCCTAAACTGTGCCGTGCTGTACCCTACGCTAATAATCCACTAGTGTGTGGTAGCGACGGAAACAGTCACCGTGGCAAAGACCAGGTCGGTCAGGACAGTCGGGACAATAATTCCGGGTGTCACGCCTAAATCCGCGCTTGCTGCAGACACGGCATCTTTTTTGGGGGTATCGTTTGGTAGGGTTACTCGGGAGGTATTGCGGAAAATGCCTCTCATGCAGCCGCCTCACTGCATCTGGTTGGGGAAGTTGGGCAGGAGCACCAGCTGAATACAGAAGGGCTCTGATTATCTCTTCTTGGAATTGAAAGAAGGATAATGTTCCAGCAGACGCTTTGTATAAGACAAAAGCGTTGTAAACAGCCAATTGAAATAGGTATACAGACACTTTTTTGTACCAGCGTCTGGCCTTACGGGCAATTAAGTACGGTCCCATCATCTGGTCGTTGAAGTCCACCCCTCCCATTTTACGGTTATAGTCGTGGACACAGAGGGGTTTCTCAACAACACCACCGGTGACCGTAGTAATTTGGACTGCCGTGTCTGGGTGAATGGAGGACAGCACGTAAACATTTCTTTTGTCCCTCCACTTCACTGCAAGCAATTCATCGCACCTCAAGCAGGCTCTCTCCCCCGAGCTCAGTGGGGCATTTACTAGCCGTTGGGGGAAGCCCCGGCGATTAGATCGCACGGTGCCACAAGCGCCAATTTGCAATTGATAGAGGTGTCTAAAAAGTGGCACGCTTGAATAGAAATTGTCCACGTACAAGTGGTACCCCTTTCCGAATAAGGGTGACACCAAGTCCCAAACTATCTTGCCGCTGCTCCCTATGTAGCCTGGGCAGTCGGGGGGCTCCACAGTGCTATCTTTTCCCTCATAGACACGGAAATTAACTGTATAGCCTGTGGCCCTGTCACAAAGCTTATACAACTTGACCCCGTATCTGGCACGCTTGCTGGGGAGGTACTGTTTGATAGCAAGGCGACCAGTAAACTTAATCAGGGACTCGTCAACGCAGACATCTTGTTGGGGGGTAAACAAGGCTGCGAACCGCTGATTGAAGTGGTCTATGAGGGGCCGAATTTTGTGGAGCCGATCATATTCAGGGTCTCCCCGAGGACGACAGAGTTCATTGTCGTTGAAATGCATGAACCGAAATATTTGTTCGTATCGAGTCCTGGACATAGCAGCAGAGAACACGTACATTTGATGAATTGCGTCAGTGGACCAATATAACCGCAATTCATTCTTTCTTGTAATGCCCGTGTTGAAGGAAAGGCCCAGATAGGTTTTAAACTACTGAATCGTAATAGGATTCCAGGCGAATGGTCTGGCAAGGGGTGAATTTGGGTTGGCGGCGATGAATTGTTGAGCGTACAAATTTGATTGGTCCACAATAGATCTGAAAAGATCTTCAGTGAAAAACAGCTCAAAAAAGTTTATGGGATTAAAACCAGCTGTTTCCACTTGGATTCCGGGTTGGGCGGTGAATGGGGGAAGTACTGGCGCTGTGGAATCTGTGGGCTGCCAATTAGGATATGCCAGCGCTTCAGGGAGGACACTATGGGCCTGTCTTCGGATACGCGGTGGCTGCGGGCCACTACTCGTGCTAGCCACCGCACCAGCTTCAACTGCACTCAGGTGACTCGCCACGTCACCAGGTGATACTGCAGTGCTGGTTGAAGGTCCAGGGTGTACTAGGCCGCTCGTGCTTGCCAGTTCACGAGAAGTGTGAGCGGCACAAGTACTGGCACTCTGCTGCATACGAGAAACCCCCAGTTCTTGCAAGTCAATAACTCCAGAATGGGGTCGGGTACGCCTGACCCTAGCAGGGACCCCTCTGTCGGAGCTATCTGTCAGGGAGCCGCTGCTGTCATCTGGTTCGTATATTGACCCCGATTCTGCCGGTGAGGCTTCCCCATCGCTCTCACTTGACATGGTCATTATACTGTATATAGCATCATCACTGAACGAACGTTTTGTCATTTTGGTAGCTAAATTTACCCGTACAGTGATGCGACTACTAGGTAATAAAAGCACCTGGTTGTCGAGGACTATTTGGTCGCTACAAAGAAAAACTGCTAGTGCTAACAGAGATCAGGCCTGACTCTGCTAACGCAGCGGTTTTGTGTGATGTGTTTTTTGGAAGTGTCAGTAATCTATTGATTACTACACTTGCCTGGGTAAGGTGGTCTGGGCAAGGGGGCTAAACGCAGGTGCTAGCAGGAATCAGTGCTGATTGTGCAAACACTGCGTTTGGGGAACACTAAATTATGATGACGCTAGTATATTTCTGATCAGATCAGATATTGATCTGTTCAAACACTATACTAGTAACGGTGGTGTGTGTGTGTTAGTGTACTTGACTCTAACTGACGCTAAGTAACGGTGGTGTAGTGGGACCCTGACGCTAACTAGCTAGCCTAAGTTGTGTCACCCGTGACGCTAATACAGTGATCGGTAATCACTGTATATAGTGAACACTGTGACAGGGAAGTGAAGGGGTTAAACTGGGGGAGATCAAGGGGTTAAACCTTTATAGAGGATAGATGGCGGGTGGCCTAAACCTATTCGGGCCTAGCGCAAGCGCAAATTAGGGTCACAAGTGACACTAAATACAGTGATCAGTAGTTATCTGATATACTGTATATATTAGTGCACTGTTTTATATGGAGTGAAGGGGTTAACTGGGGAAGATCAAGGGGTTAAAAGTTTATTAGGGAATAGGTGGCGGGTGCCCTAACCCTATCTGGGCTTAGCGCAAATTAGGGTCACTAGTGACACTAAATACAGTGATCAGTATTTACCTATATACTGTATTTAGTGCACAGAGTAATAGGTAGTGAAGGGGTTAACTGGGGCTGATCAAGGGGTTAAAACTTTATTAGGGGATAGGTGGCGGGTACCCTAACCCTATTTGGGCCTAACGCAGGCGCAAACTACGCTCACAAGTGACACTTATACAGTGATCAGTAAAATATCTGTATACCACTGTATATAGTGTTCACTGTGAGGGGTTTTGGGGGTGATCAGGGGGTGATCAGAGGTGATGAAGGGGTTAAATGTACCTATGTGAGGTGTGTCAGTGTAGTGTTGGTGGAAACTCACGTTTTTACTGTGTCTCTGTCTCTCTCCTGGAACCGAAAGGACTCCAGAAGGGACAGTGACATCACTTCCCCTGTCTGTGTTTACATTACACAGACAGGGGACAGATTGCCATTGGTGGGGACCGATCTCCAGACACTGACCAAAAATCATTGGTCAGTATCTGGTGATTGATCGGTTCCCTACCGAATGCCATCGGTATCGGGACCCGTGGCGCGCGGGAGCGCGCTCTGGGAGCCGAGATCGCGCATGACGTTAATACTACGTGGCTGGACGGTATCGTGCCGCCCTGCCGCAGTAGTATTACCGCGCGGTCGGCAAGTGGTTAAAGACAAATTTCTATGTACATGTTGCTGACAGTTTATTTAGATTTGTCACTGATTGTTACTTTTCGTACCCTTAGTCTGAGATTTATTCCCACTTGACCGTTGAAAAAGGCGACTGTCCGAAAAAACGTCTGGTCGTCTTTGGAACTCTAAGCCACCTTCAGTCCAAGTGACGTAACACATGGCTACATGTTCTTTTAAAGCGTTTGTATTCCTTTTGGTTTAATTTTCATATACTCTTTTGTACAACATTAATAAATTGATTAAATTCTATTTACTACTCAAGGTTTGGTTATTGCTCATAAAGTTCCATATTCAAGGGGAATTTTCTTTTTCACCATTTTGTAGCGGTAGTTTGTTACACATAGCTAGCTGGTACATCCCAATATAGCTAGTGTCATATACCCATCTTTTATTATTTAATATTACTACACATATTTTATATATATTAATATTGGTGTATTACTTTTCTAACTCTGTTACAGTAGATGGCAAAGCTGGATTTTAATCTAGCTATAATATTGTGACTTTTGATATAATGAGTATCAGCCTATCTACATATCCGCCTTTGTTGGTTCATCTGCAATCCCCCCCGCCATTCAATTTAAATGAACACCATTGTCATTTTCTACTCTATTTGCCTTGAATGGGTGCGGCTGCCCCTCCCCCAGGCAGCACGCACGCTTGGAAACGCGTTGCATGCAGATGACGTCATCCTCGTTCGACTAGCTACCAAGCCTCGCTGTCAGCAAATACATCAAGCCTACTTCCTGGTTTTCATCCCGCCGTACAAGCCGGCCACGGCGAGGGGATCTCGGCTCCAGCAGGATGGATGCCTAGGACCGGATGATGTTCACTCCTCCACACTGGAACCTTGTTTATGGGCATGAATATATGCTTACAAATGTGAGTGTATAATTTTATTAAACTTGTTATAAAAAAGTCTACACTTAGAGGCACCTCTGTCTGTCTTTGTTTTTAGCTTGGTCAGTTAGACAGCCAGCTCCGTCAGCCACGAGTAGGCCACAAGCTGTCGTCTCATTTTTTGGCCACGTTGATCCAGCCACGTGAGGCGACCCGTCGGCATACGCCAGTTAGCTTGGGCAAATGCCGGTCAGCTTGGCCAGGTACCCGGACAGCCTGATCTGGCCGCGTGAGGCGCGCACCCTTTGGCAGTACCGTCCGTTGATCTCAGTCAGCTTGGTCAGGCACTCAGTCAGCCACGAGTAGGCCGCAAAGTCGTGGACTAAATTTTCGGCCCAATCCAGACATGTGAGGCACAGACCCGTGGATGAAGAAACATTTGCTCCCCCCCAAGCCTATAACCACCGCAGGGAGCCCAAAGGACATCCCTGCCCCAATAACCCCCAGGGGGCCGGGAACTTGTTCAAAGACCCCCGTGTGCGATCCGAGCAGCCCGGTCAGGAACAACCGCATCCCCCCCCCCCCCCTTACTGAAGCAAGTGGCAAAGCCAGCTCTTACCTAAGTCCGGGAGGGGGGGGCGTGGGGGTAGATTGGGGCGAAAAAAACCATGTGACTGTTTGAGGGGCTGGGAGAATTGGAAGGGAACCTGGGGTCCAACCATCCCAAGGAGGGCCCACGTCCACCCCAATTGGGTGGGCGCTACTCAAGACTAACTCTACACTCGGGGTGGGGGTGACGCTGCAACTCTGGGCGAACCAGGCCACGTGCGTCCCGGCGAGGTGTTTTTACTGGCGGGCCAGCCCCCGTCCATTGGGGCTCTGTCATGGCGAGGCCTAGCACAGGGCTATAACCTGCACACGCTGGCTGGACTGGTAGACCTTAAAGATCTAGGATATCCAGTCCAAAACCCAGCACGACTGTTATGTGCAGTTCTCTCAGGAACATAACTAGCTAAAAAAAAATTAAAATTTTTAACAAAAGGTTCCCTTTAAAATAAAGACAAGCTAGGACCGAAGTCCAAGCCGGACTAAACTAGGCAGAAATAAACTGAATCCTATAGTGAGTGGGTGTATGCCTTCAGGGACTGGAGTTTTCCTGCCTAGTGTCCTAAACTCCTGTAGGGGGCAGCATAACCCATTGGTTAAGAAGAATATGGAGCTGCATCTGCCAACGAACGATCGAGAAAGATAAATTAAAACCCCTGTTAGATTTAAATTATGTCCAAACAATCGGGTGGACAGATTACTGGGTGGGGCTGGGGAAGACCCAGCTGTCATGGTACACGTGGGTACCAATCATGACATAGGCAGAGGAAGATGGAGAGTCCTAAACGATTTCAGGGACTTAGGCGCTAAGTTGAGGACCAGGACCTCCAAGGTAGTATTTTCAGAAATACTACCTGTACCTAGAGCCACACCAGAGAGGCAGCGGGAGATTAGGGAAGTTAACAAGTGGCTGAGGAGCTGGTGTAGTAAGGAGGGTTTTGGGTTCCTGGAGAACTGGGCCGACTTCTCAGTCGGCCACCAGCTCTACGGTAGTGCCGGATTGCACCTAAATGGGGAAGGTGCAGCCGTACTGGGTGAGAAGATGGCCGAAAAGTTAGAGGGGCTTTTAAAACTAGGTGATGGGGGGGGGGGGGGGGGGTACAGTGGAAAGCAAGATTCAGAGGGCACAAATGGGGACATTAGCGATAGGGTGTTCAGAGCTCCTAAACCCAGGGTGGGTATGGGGAAAAAAAAAATCACAAGAGCAGCCTGAAAACAACATCGAACGAGGATATAGGCAACCGGTCAAAATTACGAGGTTTATATACCAATGCCAGAAGCCTGGCCAACAAGATGGGAGAGCTGGATCTACTAATGTTTGAGGAGGAATTAGATTTTGTGGGGATAACTGAGACTTGGTTCGACAGCTCTCATGATTGGATGGTGACCATTCAGGGGTATTCCCTTTATCGCAGGGATAGAGAAGATAAAAAAGGGGGAGGGGTATGTCTGTACATTAAGAACAGTGTACAGGAAAATAGGAGGGATGATAATAATGGAGCTATGGACAAGGCAGAATCCCTATGGGTTGAACTTAAAAGGGAAGGCACTATGGGGGAGGTAATATTGGGCGTATGCTATAGGCCCCCCAACCAGAGGGAGGAAGGGGAGGCGGTCCTCCTTTTACAGATAGGAATGGCAGCAAGGAGGGGTAATGTCATAATGGGGGACTTTAATTATCCAGATATAGACTGGGCAGAAGGGACAGCGCACTCAGCCAAGGCTTGGCAGTTCCTAAATGTTCTGCATGACAATTTTATGGGTCAGATGGTGAACGCACCGACAAGAAACATTGCGGTACTTGACCTACTGATTACCAACAATACAGACCTAATCAAGGATATAGAAATACGGGGCAACTTAGGAGACAGTGACCATAGGTCAATTAGTTTCAGTATTAATCATAGTAATAGGAAACACAAGGGTAATACAGTGGGTACGGAAAGTATTCAGACCCCCTTAAATTTTTCACTCTGTTATATTGCAGCCATTTGCAGCCAGTTCATTCTTCTTCCTCATGAATGTACACATAGCACCCCATACTGACAGAAAAACACAGAATTGTTGACATTGTTGCGGATTTATTAAAAAAGAAAAACTGAAATATCACATGGTCCTAAGTATTCAGACCCTTTGCTGTGACACTCATATTTAACTCAGGTGCTTTCCATTTCTTCTGATCATCCTTGAGATGGTTCTACACCTTCATTTGAGTCCAGCTGTGTTTGATTATACTGATTGGACTTGATTAGGAAAGCCACACACCTGTCTATATAAGACCTTCCAGATCACAATGCATGTCAGAGCAAATGAGAATCATGAGGTCAAAGGAACTGCCTGAAGAGCTCAGAGACAGAATTGTGGCAAGGCACAGATCTGGCCAAGGTTACAAAAATATTTCTGCTGCATTTAAGGTTCCTAAGAGCACAGTGGCCTCCATAATCCTCAAATGGAAGACGTTTGGGACGACCAGAACCCTTCCTAGAGCTGGCCGTCTGGCCAAACTGAGCTATCGGGGGAGAAGAGCCTTTGTGAGAGAGGTAAAGAAGAACCCAAAGATCACTGTGGCTGAGCTCCAGAGATGCAGTCAGGAGATGGGAGAAAGTTGTAGAAAGTCAACCATCACTGCAGCCCTCCACCAGTCGGGGCTTTATGGCAGAGTGGCCCGACGGAAGCCTCTCCTCAGTGTAAGACACATGAAAGCCTGCATGGAGTTTGCTAAAAAAACACCTGAAGGACTCCAAGATGGTGAGAAATAAGATTCTCTGGTCTGATGAGACCAAAATAGAACTTTTTTGGCCTTAATTCTAAGCGGTATGTGTGGAGAAAACCAGGCACTGCTCATCACCTGTCCAATACAGTCCCAACAGTGAAGCATGGTGGTGGCAGCATCATGCTGTGGGTGTGTTTTTTAGCTGCAGGGACAGGACGACTGGTTGCAATCGAGGGAAAGATGAATGCGGCCAAGTACAGGGATATCCTGGACAAAAACCTTCTCCAGAGTGCTCTGGACCTCAGACTGGGCCGAAGGTTTACCTTCCAACAAGACAATGACCCTAAGCACACAGCTAAAATAACGAAGGAGTGGCTTCACAACAACTCCGTGACTGTTCTTGAATGGCCCAGCCAGAGCCCTGACTTAAACCCAATTGAGCATCTCTGGAGAGACCTAAAAATGGCTGTCCACCAACGTTTACCATCCAACCTGAGAACTGGAGAGGATCTGCAAGGAGGAATGGCAGAGGATCCCCAAATCCAGGTGTGAAAGACTTGTTGCATCTTTCCCAAAAAGACTCCTGGCTGTATTAGATAAAAAGGGGGCTTCTACTAAATACTGAGCAAAGGGTCTGAATACTTAGGACCATGTGATATTTCAGTTTTTCTTTAATAAATCTGCAACAATGTCAACAATTCTGTGTTTTTCTGTCAGTATGGGGTGCTATGTGTACATTCATGAGGAAGAAGAATGAACCTAAATGATTTTAGCAAATGGCTGCAATATAACAAAGAGTGAAAAATTTAAGGGGGTCTGAATACTTTCCGTACCCACTGTATAAGAACACTGTATAAGAACACTGAATTTAAAAAGCCAATTTCCCCAAACTGCGCTCTCTGCTAGAAAATATCAAATGGGATAGAACCCTGGCAACAAAGAACACGGAGGAAAAATGGGAGTGCTTAAAGAGCATACTAAAAAAAGGGATTGGCCAGTGCATTCCAAAGGGAAACAAATTTAAAAGAGCAAAACTAAACCCTAGGTGGCTAAACTCCAACATAAAAATGCATATTAATACTAAAGAAAAGGCCTTCAAAAAATACAAAACTGAGGGGTCATTGGCAGCATACAAGCATTACAAAGAGTGTAATAAGAAATGTAAAGACGAAATCAAGGCGGCTAAAATAGAACACGAGAGACATATAGCGGAAGAGAGTAAAAAGAACCCCAAAAAATTAAGTATATAAACGGTAAGAAAGCGAGGCCAGAACACATTGGCCCCATAAAAGACAACAAAGGGAATATGGCCACAGAGGACAGAGGAATGGCAGAAGCATTAAATAATTTCTTCTCTTCAGTCTTCACAGAAGAATCGGGGGGCTACACTAACAAAACTGGTAAGGCTAATCATCTAAATAATACACCTCAGGAAGTACCACCATGGCTAACAGAAGATAGACTTAGAACTAAACTAGAGAAACTTAAATAAATCACCAGGACCGGATGGCTTGCACCCGAGGGTTCTTAAAGAGCTCAGCCAGGTGATTGCCAGACCATTATTTTTGATCTTTAGGGATAGTCTACAGACGAGTATGGTGCCAGCTGATTCGAAAAAAGCCAACGTGGTACCAATATTAAAAAAAAGGGCCGAGATATATTCCGGGTAACTAACTATAGGCCGGTCAGCCTAACATCAGTAGTCGGCAAGATTTTGGAGGGGATGTTAAGGGACCACATACAAGACTTTAGTAATGAAAACCGTATTAGTAGTAATCACCATGGATTCATGAAAAATCGTTCTTGCCAAACCAATCTATTAACCTTCTACGATGAAGTGAGTAGCCATCTAGATAAAGGTAAGCCTGTGGATGTGGTGTATCTGGACTTTACAAAGGCCTTTGACACCGTTCCCCACAAACGCTTACTGTTCAAACTAAGGAAGGTAGGTATGGACCATAAGGTGAGTACCTGGATAGAGAACTGGCTCCAGGGGAGAGTTCGGATTGGGCGGGTGTGGAAAGTGGGGTCCCCCAAGGTTCTGTCCTGGGGCCAATCCTGTTTAACTTATTCATAAATGATCTAGAGGAGGGGATATCCAGCACAATCTCAGTATTTGCGGACGATACTAAACTAAGCATGCCAATATCTTCTATGCAGGATGTGGAAACCTTACAAGAGGATGTGAACAAAATAATGGGGTGGGAAACTACATGGCAGATGAGGTTTAATGTTGAAAAATGTAAAATAATGCACCTGGGCATCAGTAATGCGAAAGCAAGCTACTCTCTGGGGGGGGAAACCTCTGGGTGAGTCTAGGATGGAAAAGGACCTGGGGGTACTGGTAGACAACAGGCTTGGCAGTCGCATGCAATGCCAAGCCGCTGCAAGCAAAGCGAACAGAATACTGGGATTTATATAAAAGGGGATTCACTTCAGAAATAAAGAGATTATTCTCCCTCTCTACAAGACTCTGGTCCGGCCACATCTGCAGTATGCTGTCCAGTTCTGGGCACCGGTCCTCAGGAAGGATGTGCTGGAACTGGAGAGAGTCCAGAGAAGGGCAACAAAAATAATTAGGGGAATGGAGGACATCAGCTATGAGGAAAGACTACAAGCACTGAACTTCTTCTCTCTGGAGAAGAGACGATTGAGGGGGGATATGATAATGTACAAATACTGTACTGGCGACCCTAGCATAAAGAACAAACTTTTCAGAGAAAGGGAATACAAAAAGACACGTGGCCACTCACTAAAACTTGAGGAAAAACGGTTTAAGCTAAAAATACGTAAGGGGTTCTTTACTGTCAGAGCAGTGGGGATGTGGAATTCTCTTCCACAAGCAGTCGTATCAGCAGGGAGCATTGATAGTTTCAAAAAACTATTAGATGGGCACCTTAAAGACCACAACATGCAGGGGTATACAATGTATGGTTAACCGCAAACACACACACACACACACACACACCATAGGTTGAACTGGATGGACTGATGTCTTTTTTTCAACCTCACAAACTATGTAATAATTCCCCTTATGTTAATGTCCCCTATGGGCAGATCACCTCATCTCCACATGAAGTAAAGAAAACTGCCTTCCACAGGAATAACCGTGATATAAATTTCACAGAAACGCTGATCTTTTTCACAATCCAAAAGCAGCTGTTGGCCTTCAGGAATTAATCTCCCACCTATAAAATGGCCCAAGTTGAGCTTTCGAGAATCTGGCAGGGCTTGACAAATTTGCTTGTAATCTAGGAGCTAGATATTTTTTTTGTTTTAACAAAGATTTACAACGGCAATCTTTGCCTATCCCCATTGAGCAGGCTGATGACAGGTCCGTGTCCACTCCACTAGGCAAAAATAGGAATATCGGACCACCATCCGTCAGATTTTGGCGGACGTGATCAGAGCTGATGGCGGTTGGTGTCAGCAGACGTGTCCACTGGCATCCGCCACTCTATAGAGGAGACTGGAGGGTCCTATCAGGCGGACAGGGTGCGCAAAACTGAAGAGAATGAAATGGAATAAAAAAGAAAGTGGTTTCCATCTTTGTGGGGATGTAAATGGAACTAAAGCCATTCCAACCAGCTGCCCCACACTCCCAGTCCACTCATTGTTAAGCAAAGGACGCCAGATAAAGCCCGCAACACCTTCAACCTCTTCCCTCTTGGGAAGAAGATGTCGGAGGTAAGCGAGCAGTGAGAGCAGGCAGAAAAGCCTTCAGCACCATCAGTGACTACTTGTTGAGGGCGCCAGTTCCCTGGCCAATGTAAGCATCTCACTCCAACAGACCGCAAAGCCGCAGCCTAAATTACCAGACAGCCCGTCATTTTAGTGGGGCCAAGACACCTGCCACAGTGTAGCCAAAGCGCCAGGCCACTAATTTTAGTTGCCAATGTGACCTGTGGCCTGGGGTTTGTCAAGCCCTGGAATCTTATTTCAAAACGTGCCTCATTATTTTGGCATTGACCTAGAAATTAGCAAAATGTAATATTTACTTACTAATATTTCTGAAGTCTGGTCTTTCAACAGATGGTGAAACAGACAATGTCTTGTTTGTTGGACCCATAGCGCCTGCTACATATCTTTTAATTCCTGCAATAAAAGAAAAAAAAAAAAAACACATAATTCTCTGCTGGACTTAGTCTTCAAAAGGTGGCAAATTGTACCATTCTCTATAAACAAGCCTATTTTTATCTCCATGACCAATGCTATGTTCTATGGAAAAAACCCATCTCAGTCTGGCAAGGGTAATTGGGCATTGCAAAATAAAACAAACAACCTGCATTCCTCTGGGAAAAAAAAAATCTGACACTTGATTTTAACAAAAGATTAACAACTAACAATATATTGGAGAAGGTCACTATTCCTATACTGAATGGCAAGCGTCATGTCTGGAGGAAACCAGGCACTGCTCATCATTTGGCCAATACTACCCCTACAGTGAAGCATGGTGGTGGCAGCATCATACTGTGGCGATATTTTTCAGCGGCAGGAACTGGGACACTAGTCCGGATCGGGGGAAAGCTGAATGCAGCAACGTAAAGAGACATCCTTGATGAAAACCTGCTCCGGAGCTCAGACTGGGGCGAAAGTTAACCTTCCAAGAGGACAGCGACCCTAAGCACACAGCCAAGATAAAGGAGTGGCTACAGGACAACTGCAAATGTCCTTGAGTGGCCTAGCCAGATCCAAGACTTTAACCTGACTGAACATCTCTGGAGAGATCAGAAAACAGCTGTCCGACGCTCCCCATTAAACCTTATAGAGCTTGAGAGGTCCTGCAAAAAAGAATGCAAAAAACTACCCAACAAACAAAAACAAGGTTTTTGTAAGACCTTACCGTAAAACCTTTTTCTCTAAAGTCCATTGACAGATGCAGCCTCCATCTTCATTAGCCATTGGGTTATGCTGCCCCCTGCAAGAGTAGTTCTAGGCAGGAAAAAATTAAATCTCCACGCCCACGGGGCTGTCCCCACAGGCATAATCCACACACACTCTGCTCAGCAAACCAGTTTAGTTTTAAGCAGTGAAGAGGAGACAAAAAACCATCCCCATTATCAGAGGGACGGGTGCTGCGTCTGTCAATGGACTTCAGAGAAAAATATTTTACGGTAAGATCTTACAAAAATCTTGTTTTCTCTATCGTCCATTGACAGACGCAGCCTCCATCTTCATTAGCCACTGGGACGTCCCAAAGCAGTGTAGGTATGAGGGGTGGGAAAAACGCAACCAGATAGTAATGTAAACTCCAAAGGCTACTTAGCCAACTGGGTAACATGAAACTCAACCAAAACAGGAGCTCACCCAGGCGAAAAAAAAACCCTGAGAAACAAAACATTCTCTTACGAAAACGCAGCCTGCAAAACCTTGCGGCCAAAAGACGCATTCGAAGATGCCAATAAATCTATCTTGTAGAATTTTGCAAACGTATGCACTGACGACCAGGTTGCTGCCTTACATACTTGAGTGACAGGCCTGATGGCGAAAAACCCCAGGAGGCACTCAGCACCCTAGTAGAATGCGCTTTACAGGGAAAGCCGGAACCTGACCCTTTAATGAACAAGCCTGAATGACCATCTGCTTAATCCATCTGGATATAGTCTCAGCAGACGCAGCCAAACCCTTACGAGATCCCTTAGTAAGGACAGATAGCGAATCTGATTATCGAAAGGACTCATGACTGACAGGTAAACCCTGATTGCCTGAACCACATCCAGAGAATGCAATGCCATTTCCTTGGGATGCTTTGGCTGAGGACAGGGTGAAGGCAAAACAATGTCTTCATTCAAATGGAAATCAGACACCACTTTAGGAAGAAAAAACGGATTAGGTTGAAGAACCACTTTATCGCTGTAGACGACCAAATAGGGCGGCCAGGAAAGCGCCGCCAACTCAGACACTCTGCGAGCAGAAGTAATAGCAACCCAAAAGGCAACCTTCTGAGACAAGGAAAGCAGAGAAATGTTTCTAATATTCTCAAAAGCAGGCTTTTGAAGGACAGACAAAACCAAATTCAGATCCCACGGAGGAAATGGGGATTTTCTCAGAGGAGCCAGATGACGCACCCATTGAATAAAAGGTGCAAATTAAGGTATTCACAGCCAATGGACCTTGGAAAAACAACAAGGCCAAAACCTGGCCCTTTTATCATCGTGCCCAAGGCCAGCCTTTGCTGGACTCCTTTCTGCAAGAAAGCCAAGACCCTCCCAACCGAAAACAAGCGAGGGTGCAAATATTTATTGCGATTCACACCATGAAATGTATCATTTCCACATACAATGATAAATCTTCCTGGAAGTCGCTTTTCTAGCCCTCAACAGAGTAGGAATCACAGACTCAGAGACCTCTGTCTTTCAGTACCTGGCTTTCAACAGCCATGCAGTTAAAGCCAGCGACCGTAAAGCAGGATGGAAGACCGGCCCCTGGGACAGCAGGTCCTCCCTCAGAGGCAGCGGCAAGGGAGGCTCGACGACCAACTTTACCAGGTCTGTGTACCAAGACCAAACAAGGCCAGTTTGGGGCCACCAGAATCACTGGAACATTTTCCACCGCCAGCCGGCGGAGAAACCTCGACAGCTGTATTGGGGGAAAGGCATAAATCAGCCGATACTGGCTCCACAAAAGCCACCAACGTGTCTGCCATAGGGTCCCGAGTCCTGACCACAAACCCTTGCACCTTCTTGTTGAGACAAGATGCAAAGAGGTCAACCTCAGGAATGCCCCAACGGACACACAGGAGAGGAAACCCCTCCAGATGAAGGGAACATTCCCCTTGATCCAGAGCCTGGCGACTCCGGTAATCCGCCTGCCAATTATCCACTCCCGGAATGTGAACTGCAGAGAGCAGGAACCTGTTCCTTGGCCCATGTTAAAATATCGGCCACCTCCTGGGCCACCCGGGCACTCTTGGTGCCCCCTTGATTGATGTAGGCCACAGTCGTGGCCTTGTCCGACTGTCGACCAGAGTCCCTGGGCACAGAGATTGTCCAGCACTCCACTCCAGCCTAACAGGCTGGCATCCGTGGTGACCACCGTCCACGACAGCGGTAGAAAGTACTTGCCCCAACTCGTAGCAAGCGGCAGAAGCCACCAAGAGAGTGTTGACCTTGTGAGATGGTTCAAACATATACTGTCTAAGGACCGTGGATCCTTGTTCCACTTGACAAGAATCTTTTTCTGCAGAGGCCTGGAATGAAACTGAGCAGAGACTGGTTTAGGCGCTCAGAGGTCAAAGAGTTCATATAGATATAAGCTGAAACAATGGCAGATAAAAAAGTGTTGATGTACACAGGTGGGGTAAAAAACAGTTCGCACAGGGGGATTAAGAGTCCATGTGCAAATTTCTGACAGTCCTTAGAGGCAATCCAAAGGTGATCCGCAGCTCAGGGTCAGCTCATTCAAACAGAGTGAAGTCAACTCTAAACGGATAAAGGAGGAGGGAAGAGCGCCACTTGAGTGCCAGATTATGATTTATTATGACATAAATACGCAGTTTCCTGCTGCTGACGTCAGTCGCCTTCCGATTCCTTCCACGGCTGCATCTTTCCGATTGCCTGGACGCACATAGCCAGCTGGTCTGGTGCTCTGTACCTGAGGCACCCTGGATTGTGTGGACCCCTCTCACCATCGTGGAACCGTTTTGGTCCTGACAGACGCTTTTATCCTTACTTTAATGTAAGTTACTACGTATTTATAGTGAACAAAGGGGATGTAGCGCTCGACAGAAATATATAAATAAATACAAACATGTGAACCATATAAACCATATAGAATGATTTGTGCAATAAAGTCTCTGGTGTCCAAAGCAATTAGATAATTGACAGCCAATATGGAAGACACAGACTTGATAGGGTGGTTTCCTTAGCAAAGCCTTCACCTTCACACGATCACCCAGTGGAATAACTATATGAGCCGCTTACCAGATTGAATGGACCCCTTGATTATAGGGGGTCAAATGCGCTGTGTACTCCAGTAAGGAACTCTAATGCATCTTGCTCCCATAAGTAGAGGTCATCACAGCCAGAGTCAGTGCCATAATCAGAAAGCCAAGCCATATGCAGGGATGAAAAAATAGTCTCATGGTGCAGTATCTCTTAGCAATCAAGCATTTATTTAAGATAAATTGCACTTACTAGACAAAGCAGATAAAAGCCTTCAATAAAATCGTTTGTTGGGGATGGGAGACGCCGCTCCACGCTGCGCTCCTCAGACCCGGATGTGTATGGTCTCACGTTCCCGACGTTTCGTCAGTCAAGGCTGACATCATCAGGTTGATCCCCTGGTGACACAGGGGCTAAGTGTGAGGTGAGAGGCTAATGAGACTGGGTGGAGGATTACCAGCACATTGAAGAGCACTGAATGTTTATATCTTGTGCATGCTTCACCATAATTTGCACCTGTGGACTGCTCTCCTCGATATCTTCATAATCCATATTTGATAGCGCTGCACTTGTTATATATTTGTTATTGGGACTTTTGGTTTATTGATCCTTTAGTGCATAGCAGCTTTCTATTATATTGTTTTGTACAGTTGCGCTGAATTTTTTATCTATTATATGCATTGACAGGCAGCTGCACACAGAACCAGAAGTGCAGGTGGTACAGAGCACTGGGTGAAATTTATGCTTTCCACAACTTTGTGCTCGGTTTTACACGGTTCTTGTGAATTTGCTCATGTTAATATATTTAATGCTATGAGGATTACTGTATGCTTGATTCCATTGAGATGGCTGATGGCTAATGGTAGTCTCCCCCCCCCCCCCCATTGAGGCTGTTGGCTTGTAGTTCTCAATGAATTACTAGGGCGCTGCTGAGCAGTTGAGTAGTTTATTGAATCTTCCTGTTTAACAGTAACTACCTGCCCATATTTAGGGTGCAGTGCAGGCAGACAGCTACACATTACACAGACTAACAAAGGACTAACAAAGGAAAAAAAGAAAAAAAAAAAAAAAAAAGCATTTTTCCTCCTGTTAAAAAAAAAAAAAAGTGTGTATTATTTATTTATTTTTTTTTTTTAAAGGTGAACTTCTCTTTTAAGTCTGGCTACAAAGTTTAACAAGCAGCAATGCGATGAGGCTACAATACAACCGTGAATTGAACACGTCAGCCACTGCTTTAACACCCTCTGAAAAAATGGATTTTTGTAAAATCTTACCGTAAAATCCTTTTCTCTTAGCTCATTGACAGACGTAGTCCTCTGTGATTCAACACCCTCGGGTTATGCTGCCCTCTACAGGAGTAGGACTAGACAGGAAAGAAAACGTTCTGGCCACACCCTAGGGGCAGTCCCAGAGGGTATATCCTCTCACTTCCTGCTCTAGCAAATCAGTTATGTCACAAAGCAGTGTTTAGAGAATTTAACCCAACCCAACTCAAAAACAGAGGGGCGGGTACTACGTCTGTCAATGAGCTAAGAGAAAAGGATTTTACGGTAAGATTTTACAAAAATCCATTTTTCTCTATCGCTCATTGACAGACGTAGTCCTCGGTGATTCAACACCCTCGGGGCGTCCCAAAGCAGTACCACAAATGAGGGGTGGGAAAATGGAAATCAAATCCAATCTAGAAGGCCCAACCAGTGCCAACTAGAAGTTTACAATGCTCATCCTCAATGATGAGACTCAACAGAAATTTTTCAACAGAAAAAAACCCCCGAGGTAGACCACCGGTCTCCTCAAATTGCGGCCTGCAAAACCTTGCGGCCAAATGAGGCATCCGCCGATGCCATCACATCAATCTTATAAAATTTTGTTAAGGTATGTACCGACGACCAGGTGGCCGCCTTACATACCTGGACCACTGACGCCTGATGGCGATAGGCCCAGGAAGTACTGAGCGCTCGAGTGAAGTGCGCCCTAACAGGGAACGGAGGATTCCGACCCTTAATAGAATAAGCCTGTACCACCGTCTGACTGATCCATGTAGATATGGTCGCGGCAGACACAGGCAACCCCCTTCAAGGGCTATCCGTGATCACAAAAAGTGAGTCCGTCTTACGAAAACAAGTTTGTAGTAGTCAAGTGTATCCTTCTGAACCCCATCCAAAGAGTGTAATGCAAACTCCCAAGGATGGCTAGTCTTAGGACACGGGGAAGGTAACACAATACTTTTATTCAGATGAAAAACTCTGAAAACCACTTTAGGAAGGAAGGATGGATTCGGAAGAAGAACCGCCTTATCCCTATGAACCACCAGATATGGGGAACGACAAAATAATGCGGCCAGTTCTGAAACCCTGCGTGCAGAAGTAATGGCCACCAAGAAGGCCACCTTCTGGGATAATGTAAGCAAGGGAATCTCCCTAATATCTTCAAAGAGAAGTTTCTGAAGAACCGACCACATTAAATTAAGATCCCAGGCGGTAAGGGTGCGCGCACTGGCGGAGCCAGATGTCGCACCCCCTGGATGAAATTCCGCACCAAGGAATGATTAGCCAAAGGTTTCTTGAAAGAAGATTGCTAACGCCGAAAACCTGACCCTTGATCGTGCTCAAGGATAGTTTCTGCTCAACCCCTTGTTGCAGACAGACCAAAATTCAGGTCACCGAATAGGTATGTGGGGGAAATCCAATAGATTCACACCATGCAATATAAGACTTCCATGTGCTGGAAGTCGCTTTCCTTGCTTTAACTGGAGGTAGGAATAACTGAAGCTGACACTCCCTTGTCCTTCAGTACCTGGGTCTCAATGGCCAGGCCATTAGGCCAGCGACTGTAAAGCAAAATGGAAGATCGGTCCCTTAGACCGCAAATCCTCCCTGAGAGGAAGTCTCCAAGGAGCGTCCGCGACTAGCTTTACCAAGTCGGCGTACCAGGCTCGACGAGGTCAGTCCGGAATTTCCAGAATAACTGGAATTCCCTCCACCTCTATCCTGCGAAGAAGTTCCCGCAGCAACTTGAGAGGATGGAAGGCATGCCGTAGCTGATACTGCCCCCACGGGGCGATCAGCGTTTCTGCTGCATCCGCTAGAGGATCGCGGCGCGAGCTACAAACCTCCGCACCTTCCTGTTAAGCCAAGGTACCAACAGATCCACATCCGGGATGTCCCAATGAAGGGACAGCTAGTGAAAAACCTCTGGATGAAGAGGCCATATGCGATTGGATCCGAATCGGGCTGCTCTAGAGCTGGTCGATCCAGTAAATCAGACAAAATCTGATCGCTCTCAGTTCCGATACCCTTATTGGTAATCTGGATACTATCGGAAGAAATGACTTCCCCTGGTTGAGCATCGGAGACTTCCTGGTCCGCTCGCTCAACCGGATCCGATTGTCCAGGGAATCGGAATTCTGATTCCATTAAAAAAGAATTTCCTTCAGGAGAATTCGGGTACGAGACTGGGTATACGGTACTGCCTCTAAGAAGGCCACCATCCGTCCCAGCCAATTGACGGACAGCAACATCCGAATCGTTGACTGAACCTTCTGGAGTTTCTCCGCAAAAAGAAACTCTCTTGCCCAGGATGTATCCAACCTTAGGCCCAGATAGTTCAGTCTCCTGGTGGGAACCAGGGATGATCTTTGGGAAAGCGAAAAAACGCTGATGTCCTGTGATGATGGGGATATAAATATAGGCCTCCTAAATGTCTATGGACGCCAGGAAATCCCCCTGATGCAGGGAGGCCACCACTGTACGGATGGACTCTATTTCTTCCCAAGTCCAGATTTGGACGCACCTTGCCCTCTTTCCTGGGCATTGTGAATAGGTTCGAATAGAACCCCTGAAACCGTTCAATGTTAGAAGGGAAGAATCGCACCGGTGGAAGTGATCGAAACTAAATCCTGTGTCCTCCAGAAACCGGTGAAGACATCCCCCCCACCCCAGAGATGGGTAGGGGCGCATCAGGCTGTATCTTCAGGCTTGGCTGAGCCGGACTTTTTGTTTAGCCGACCAGCGCCCTTTGAAACCCCTCTGAAGGGGCTTTGGAGGGTTTCGCCTTATCGCCCGCCCTCGCGGAACGAACAACTCTTTATGAGCAGAAAAGGAAGGTCCTCGTTAGTTACGAGGTCCTTTTATCCTAACAGTCTGTGGCAAGACAGCAGGTGGTACAGTCTATCCTATAAAGAGGAATTCCTCAAAACGGATAGCACCTAGCCATGCGTTTGGAAATAACAGGGGTTCGTTTCAAAACGACCCCATTTGGGTAAAGGAAAATCCTTCGCCCTTTTGGTAGGCTAACAAGTACCAAAAAAGAATCTCAGTCTCAGCCACCTCTGCAGGTGTAACCTCAAGACTAAAGGTTTCCCGGACGGACACAACGAGTGCATCCACCACTCTTGTGCTATGGCGGAGGCAGAAACGTGCTCCTCACTGCTGAGGAGATATTACCTGAGACAACAGCCCCTGAAGTATCTGATAAACAATAGGGGTAGGCGGGGGTCGCTTCTTGACCCCCGTCCCTGACAGGCCACCTCCACCCGGGATACCAAAGACTCCAAAACTGCCGATAATGCATTAAAAACAAGTGGGGTACTGGAGGGTCCTGCGGCCACCTTGAGGGGATCAGGTGGGGATACCTATGCGGCAGGGTCAATGATTATACAAGACACTTGCCAGCGACAAAAAATGACAAAGTAAAAAACTTTTTTTTTTTTTTTGTGTCCCCCAGTCGCAACAGCGCCCCTCAGTGTTACCTGCCTTTTTGGACCCCACAGAGAGAGAGAGAGAGAGAGAGAGAGAGAGAGAGAGAGCGAGAGCGAGAGCGAGAGCGAGAGCGAGAGCGAGAGCCCCCAAGGCTCATCCCTGATGCACAGAAGTTATCAGCTTGCTCAGTGCTTGTCTTGTTACAGACAGGAAGTCTTTGGCCCCATTTCCTGGGTAAAGGAGGCGGCTCCGCCCCTTAACACGCCTGTCGGTGCCTCCCCCTGGCTCCATGAGGTGTTTGAGTCACCTCAAACATGGCCGCCCCCATGCTGGAGACACGAGGCTACACCAAAATGGCGGCCTCGTGCGATCTACCAGACAATGGCGGCGGCCTGCACAGAATAGCGGCATGTCTGCAGAAGGATCTCGGCCTCACAACCCTTCACCCTCATGGTGGTCAGCGGTACCGGACCCTGGCGGGCCGTATGCGGTCCGTGGCCGTCGGGAGGCATCTGCTTAGCTGGAGGAATGATCTGGAATGCAGTATACATGTATAGACATCGCCCTGTGGCTTCTGACAGGTAGGATACCTTATACTATCACAGTAAAGTTCTAGTACTGCCACTGACTACAATCATTTTCACATTTTTACAATTAGATTGTCAGCTCCCAAACCAAGCCTCCTGGCTTCTTGTACACAAAAATCACACTCAATTAGGGGGATCTGTGACATGTTATAGGATAGAGGGGAACCCATCCTTACCATTACAGAGAGGGGCCCGCGCTCACCATAAGACCCGTCAGGGGGAAAGGGGGAACATACTACTCACCATACCGGAAGCAGGCGGGCGCCAACTCCTGACAGTACCCCTCTCCACCGAGGTAGGAGGGCTGTCGACCAATACGGACGCCGTGACTCATGGTCTTTGGCGTTTCAGCGAGACGTTTAACTCGCAGGGTCAGTCCCCGTCCAGTGGGACTATGTCGCGGCCGACCCAGCGCGGAGCTATGGCCTGCACGCGCTCGTAGGCTGAACTGGGGTGACCACTGGATCTCAACATCCAGCCCGTCGCCCAGTTCAGCTTTCTTGCTTGAAGATCTCACAGGAACACTGGAGAAAAAAAGCTGTCTAAAAAATCTTTTCTAAGAAAAAAATCCTGCCAGGACCGAAGATCCCAGCAAGGTATCTAGGTCCTTACTCCTAACTAGACAGAAAAAAAAAAACTGATTTACTAGAGCAGGAAGTGAGAGGATATACCCTCTGGGACTGCCCCTAGGGTGTGGCCAGAACGTTTTCTTTCCCGTCTAGTCATACTCCTGTAGAGGGCAGCATAACCCGAGGGTGTTGAATCACCGAGGACTACGCCTGTCAATGAGCGATAGAGAAAAATGGATTTTTGTAAAATCTTACCGTAAAATCCTTTTCTCTTAAGCTCATTGACAGACGTAGTCCTCGTTGATACTAACAACTCGGGTTATGCTGCCCTCTACAGGAGTAGGACTAGACAGGAAAGAAAACATTCTGGCCCAGAGGGTATATCCTCTCTCTCTCTCTGCTACAGCAAATCAGTTATGTCACAAAGCAGTGTTTAGAGAATTTAAACCAACCCAACTCAAAACAGAGGGGCGGGTACTAAGTCTGTCAATGAGCTTAAGAGAAAAAAATTTTACGGTAAGATTTTACAAAAATCCATTTTTCTCTGTCGCTCATTGACAGACGTAGTCCTCGTTGATACTAACAACTCGGGACGTCCCAAAGCAGTACCACAAATGAGGGGTGGGAAAATAGAAATCAAAAATCCAATCTAGAAGGCCCAACCGGTGCCAACTAGAAGTTCTCAAGGCTCATCAATGAAAGATGAGACTCAACAGAAATTCCAACAGAAAAAAACCCTCGAGGTAGACCACCGGTCTCCTCAAATTGCGGCCTGCAAAACCTTGCGGCCAAACGAGGCATCTGCCGATGCCATCACATCAATTTTATAAAATTTTGTAAAGGTATGTACCGACGACCAGGTGGCCGCCTTACATACCTGGACCACTGATGCCTGATGGCGGAAGGCCCAGGAAGTACTGAGCCCTCGAGTGGAGTGCGCCTTAACAGGGAACGGAGGATTCCGACCCCTAATAGAATAAGCCTGTACCACCGTCTGTCTAATCCATTTGGAGATAGTCGCGGCAGTCGCGGCAGATGCAGGCAACCCCTTTCTGGGGCCATCCGTGATCACAAAAAGTGAATCCGTTTTACGGAACGATTCCGTAGCCTTCAGGTATACCCTGATTGCCCGAACCACATCCAAGGAATGCAACGCATGTGCCCGATGAGGATTGGGCTGAGGACACAAGGAAGGTAGCACAATATCTTCATTCAGATGAAAGTCTGAAACCACCTTTGGAAGAAAGGATGGCCTTGGATGAAGAACTACCTTATCCCTATGAACCACTAAATATGGGGACTGGCATGATAATGCAGCCAGTTCTGACACTCTGCGTGCAGAAATGATAGCCACCAAGAAGGCCACCTTCTGGGATAAAGTAAGCAAGGGAATCTCCCTGATGTTTTCAAAGGGAGGTTTCTGCAGAACCGATAAAACCAAATTAAGATCCCAGGGCGGTAAGGGCGCGCGGACTGGTGGAGCCAGGTGCCGCACCCCCTGAATGAAATTCCGCACCAAGGAATGAGTAGCCAAGGGCTTCTGAAAGAAGATTGCTAATGCTGAAACCTGACCCTTGATGGTGCTCAAGGATAGTTTCTGCTCAACCCCCTTTTGCAGAAAAGCAAATATTCGGGTCACCGAATAGGTACGTGGGGGAAATCCCAAAGATTCACACCACCCGATATAAGTCTTCCATGTGCGATAATAGACCTTGCTGGAAGTCGCTTTCCTTGCCTTAGAGTAGGAATAACTGAAGCTGACAACCCTCTGTCCTTCAGTACCTGGGTCTCAATGGCCAGGCCATTAAAACCAGCGACTGTAAAGCACAACGGAAGATCGGTCCTTGAGACCGCAGACCCTCCCTGAGAGGAAGTTCCCAAGGAGCGTTCGCGACTAGCATGTCCAAGTCGGCCTGACCGGCTTGACGAGGCTAGCCTAGAATTTCCAGGATAACTGGAGTTCCCTCCATCTCTATCCTGCGGAGAAATCTCAGCAGCAATCAGAGGAGGGAATATCTCTAATAGCTGACACTGCGTTTACAGGTCGTTCAGCGTATCTGCTGCGTCTGCTGGAGGATCGTGGGCGTGCGTTACCAATCTCCGCGCCTCCGGGATGCTCTGAAGAAGACACAGATGGTGAAATCCTTGGTGATTGACTTAAGTCATCACCCTGATATTGCCTGACTGGATCCGAACCAGGCTGCCCTAGAGCTACCTGGCCCAGGCAATCCGACAAAGTCTGATCGTTCTCTGTTCCCACACATTTATCAGACACCTGATTCCTATCAGGAGTGATGATTTCTCCTGGTTGAACATTAGAGACCGAAGTCACCCGGCTAGAGGCTCCTTGGTCTGTCTGCTCAACCGGATCCGATTCCTGTGGGGAACTGAGACTAATCTTTGGAAAAGGTAAAGAAAATGATCTGTTCAGGGAACGGTAACTACCGCTCCCTGTAGTACTTAAATGTTGGAAGGGAAGAATTGCACCGGTAGCAGTGATCGATGCTCGATCTAGTGCTCTGAATACCGGTAAAGACGCCCCCCCCCCACCCTCAAGCCGGGTGGGGGCACACCTTCAGGCTGTGTAAGCCTTAGCTTCAGGTTTGGCTGAGTCGGTCTTTTGTTTGTCCGACCAGCGCTTCTTGAACCCTCCTAGAGGGGTTTTGCCCTTCCCGCTTGCTCCAGCAGAGCGAACGAACCCTTTATGGGCGGCAAAGAAAGGTCCACGCTTGTTACGAGGTCCTTTAGCTTTAGCAGCCTGTGGCAAAAAAGTGCTTTTGCCCCCAGTGGCATCCTTAATGATCTCATCTAGGGTGGCCCCAAATAGGCGATTCCCCTGAAAGGGGAGATTCGCCAAGGTCTTTTTGGAACCTAGGTCCGCTGACCAGCATTTTAACCACAGCACACGTCTGAGGATTACCGCTGACATAGATGCATGCCCTAATAGGGGGGTGGCATCCAAGGCTGCGTCACAGACAAACTGTAGTCCTTGTATAATCTGTTCTATCAAATCAGATGTTGCCTGGGGGATACCTTTCCCCTTCAGGTCCTGGCGCACCAATCTCGCCCATTCCGTTAATGTCTGAGAAACTAGACCAATGACAATTACTGGTCTAAAGGCTGATCCTATCAGGGAAAAGATAGTGCGGGACTCCGCTTCTACCTTCCGATCCACCGAATCCTTAAAGGACGAAGCGTCCTCCACCGGAATAACCGTGGCTTTATTCAGTCTGGAAATAGGTGGATCCACCACTGGTGGTACAGTCCATTTCTTAATGAGGGATTCCTCAAACGGATAGCGTCTAGCAATGCGCTTGGAAATAGTAAAGGTACGCTTTGAATGATCCCATTCCTCTTTAATCTTATTACCAAAACACTTGGGTAAAGGAAAAACCTTCACCGTCTTGGTGGGTTTGCTAGTACCAAAGGGAATTTCCATTTCAGTTGCCTCTGCCGGTAAAACCTCAAGTCTTAAGGTTTCCCGAACCGCCACAACTAGTGCGTCCACCAATGCTTCTTCTTGTGCTATGGCGGAAGCCTGAACGTCCTCCTCACTGTCTGAGGGAACTTTACCTGAGACAACAGCCCCTGCAGAGGGACCTGCAGCTGCAATGACCATCTCAGAATCTGAATCTGAAGTCTCAGATGATATAGGGGTAGGCGGGGGTCGCTTTCTTGACCCCCGTTCCTGACACGCCGTCTCCACCCGAGCCACCAAAGACTCCAAAACTGCTGTAAATGCATCCATACTCTGTGTACTGGCGGGTCCCGCGGCCCCCTCGAGGGAAACAGGTGGGGGTACCTGTGTGGCAGGGTCCATGATAATTCCAGATACTATCCGGAAAAAATCAATTGCCAAAAAAAAATAAAACCTTTTTTTTCTTTTTTTTTTTTTTCAGACCCCCAGCGCCACAATGCCCCTCAGTGTTACCTGCTTAGGGACCCCTACAGAGAGAGAGAGAGAGAGAGAGAGAGAGAGAGACCCCAAGGCTCACCACTTAATGCTCAGAGTTTCAAATGCAACTTGTTTCAGCACCGTCTAGAACAGACAGGAAGTCTTTTGGCTGGCTTCCCGGGTAAAAAGGAGGCGGCTCCGCCCCTCTGCACGCCTTCCGGCGCCTCCCCTAGCTCCACGAGGTGTTTGGGTCACCTCAAACATGGCCGCCCCCATGCTGGAGACACGAGGCTACGCCAATATGGCGGCCTCGTGCGATCTGCCAGACAATGGCGGCGGCCTGTACAGGATAACGGCGTGTCTGGCGGCCTGCGGGAGTATCTCGGCCCCACAAACCTTCATCCTAATGGTGATCAGCCTGGCCGGCGGTACCGGACTCTGGCGGGCCGTATGCGGTCCGTGGGCCGTCGGAAGGCATCTGCCTTTGCTGGAGGAATGCGATCTGGACTGCAGTATACATGTATAGACATCACCCTGTGAACACTTCTGACAGGTAGGATACCTTATACTATCACAGTAATATTCTAGTACTGCCACTGACTTCAGTCATCTTTATAGTTTTGAAATGACATTAGATTGTCAGCTCCCAAACCAAGCCTCCTGGTTTCTTGTTCACAAAAATCACACTCAAATAGGGGGATCTGTGACATGTTATAGGATAGAGGGGAGACCAATCCTTACCATTTCAGAGAGGGGCCCGCGTTCACCACAAACCCGTCAGGGGGAAAAGGGGGAACATACTACTCACCATACCGGAACCAGGCGGGCGCCAACTCCTGACAGTACCCCTCTCCACCGGGATGGGAGGGCTGTCGACCAATACGGACGCCGTGACTCATGGTCCTTGGCGTTTAAGCGAGATGTTTAACTCGCAGGGTCAGTCCACGTCCAGTGGGACTATGTCGCGGCCGACCCAGCGCGGGGCTATGGCCTGCATGCGCTCGTAGGCTGAACTGGGGTGACCACTGGATCTCAACATCCAGCCCGTCGCCCAGTTCCAGCTTTCTTGCTTGAAGATCTCACAGGAACACTGGAGAAAAAAACGGTCTAAAAAATCTTTCTAAGAAAAAAATCCTGCCAGGACCGAAGATCCTAGCAAGGCATCTAGGTCCTTACTCCTAACTAGACAGAAAAAAACTGATTTGCTGTAGCAGAGAGAGAGGATATACCCTCTGGGACTGCCCCTAAGGTGTGGCCAGAATGTTTTCTTTCCTATCTAGTCCTACTCCTGTAGAGGGCAGCATAACCCGAGTTGTTAGTATCAACGAGGATCACGTCTGTCAATGAGCGACAGAGAAAAGCGGTTTATTGCAGAACGCGGGGTATACTTGTTTAGAAGTACATTGATATATTCAGTCAAAAACAAATTATTATTATTATTTTTATGAGCACTCGTTGGCTTATTAAGTGGACATACATTTCCTGCTGATACAAAACCTGTTAGTGTGTGTAAAAGTTGCTGCTACCTTATGTCAGTGGCAGAAAGCTCTGGAAACACAGAACGTACATAATTAAATAAAGTGCTTTACAAGACCAGGAAGTACTTTATTTTTTAGGATCAATAAAGTAAGATTCGTACCTGTTTCAGATATTACATCATCCGCTGCTCTTCTGGCTACTTCTGCTGATATCTTGTTTAGGCGGTAAGCCTGTGTAAGAATATACATTTTTATGAAATTTCTCCTAAAATCATACATCACAGCAAAAATGGCATGCAACAATAAACTTCATAAATAGCAGATAACCTGTCTTGTACCTAGGGCATGCTACAAACACCCAAAAACACTTCAATGAAGTACACTGTGAAGGCAGCATGCCCTCGGTTTTATACCAAACACTTTTTTTGGCAATTATAAAAACAGGACAATTTAAAATATAAAATTGTTACTTAAAAATACCACATTTTTCATGTAGGGAGGGAGGAGCCTGTCTATGGCGCCAAGCCGGAGTGTGTGCTGATGCCACGGTGAGAGCCGTCAGTGTGATGTGAGGGAAGGCTCTTGATCCCGACACCTCGATGAGAAGCTAGCCGGCCCCTCCTAAGACCATCATCCCCCTCACCCCCATCGCCCCCGCCTGTACCTGGCCGCATCTCGCCGTGGAGAGAAGACGAGTGGTGGATCGCTGCGACGGTCCGCTCGGGACCGGGAGAAGGCTGCCGCTGGTGAGGCCGGGTCACGCCGCACGAGAGGGCGGAGACCGGGCAGGACGTGCGAAAGCACGAGTGTGCAGCAAGGAGGCCGGAGTGAGAGCCGACCTCAGGAGAAGACCGCAGCGAGACACTCGATCCAGTACTCGACCCCACTGGCAAGGAGACAAGCAGGACTTCCATTCGGAGGGATAAGAGACAGTCATTGACTGGTGAAGGAGTGGTGAGAGGGCGAAAGCCCCCCTTTTTTTTGACTTGTCTTCTTTATCATAAACTTATGCCATAGAGCCCCCTCTGACTATATAAATGGGACTGTATCTAAGTGAACTGGAAAAACTAATAGTGGGCGACGAACGCCAGAGGGGATAGGATCAACAGGGGGATTATTGCACACTCCCCCCAGAGACTATCATACCACCACCCAGATTGACGTAAAGAGGGTCCCATACTTTGATTTTGATCTCTCCCTGGTTGGAGGGTTATTTCTCTGGTTCTCTCCTTTTTTTCTTTTTTTGTTGGTCTCTCACCCGCCCGGGGGCAAAGGTATGAACACATATACAGCAAGGAGAAGATAACCCATAAACAGGAATAATACATACATAGGATACACCTTAAAGCACCCTAGGGAATAGAGGGAGAGACAAGGAAGATCATATCTAGGATAAAGGAAAAAAAAAAAGAATTAGCAGGGAAACCTGCAAAAATAACATCAAGTCCAGGGACAATCAAAATGTACATGACGCCTGAGGGAAAAGGGCAAAAAACACAGCCAGAGAAACAACCAGTCGTCAGATCTAAACAAAACACAGAGGGAATTAAGAAAATTAAGAATCAAAGGCATACAGGAGTAAGTGGAGAAGAAAGTTTAGAAGTGTCAAGAGAAAGTACTCTAACAATAGGAGACGGAGACATGATTAGAGAAGATGAATTAAGTGGAAAAGATCCTCCGCCATCAAAATCGGAAATGCGGGAAATGTTTGCTAGGCCTTGAAAAGATCCATTAAAGCTGAGATGGCCACCTTACACGTGGACTTTGGGCATATCCTGGGTAGGGTAGAAGAAACAGAACAGAAGGTGGAGTTCCATGGAAAAGAGTTAAAAAACCTAAAAGATCAAATGAGGAAAATGAAATTGGATCAGAGAAATATGCTATACAAAAATCGAAGACCAGGAGAACAGAAATCGAAGAAAAAATCTGAGAATAAGAGGATTACCAGAGAAAGGTCCGGCAGAGAATTTAGGAGAAATCCTGGAGAAGTTATTCAACCCTTTACTGGGAAAAGCGATCACAGACAAAATTGAATTTGAAAGAATACATAGATTGCGTAAACCAACTAATATACCAAAAGAGGGGGGGCGTGGCCGGCCACTGATGTGAGAGCAGCGCGGTTCCGGAGCTCTCTCCTGCTTGCCCTGATCCTTCATCGATCCTGCAGAACCCCGAGCCGCTACTCGCCTGCTTCCGACGCCTGTGTACTCCTGATCCCTCGGTGCATCAGCGGAGATGGTGAAGATCGGTCCCCCTGGTCCGGAGGCGCCTGGATTCCGGCCATCGGCCTCCCTCCTCGAGCGGTCCCAAGATGGCGCCATCCCGCCACGGAGCTTGAGTCAGCCAGCTGCTGCTGCACGATCCTCGCAGCCATCCGCCTCTCTCTCCCAAGGTGGTGTTTCGGGGCCTGACGACTCTTCTTCCCTGCACCGGCATGAGACTGAGTGATCTTCTTTCCCCCCCCCCCCTGGGCCCCACTGCTGAGGCAGGGGTGGAGGTGGATAGGCCTGAGCCATCCCTTGCTGCCATTATGGATGCCATCCGTCACTGTCAGGCCTCTCTCACTACTCAAATAGAGTCTGTGAGGATGGAGATGTCGTTCCTGAAGCAGGATGTCCATAATCTCCGCCATAGGGTGGGCAACGCGGAACAACGTATTGGCGACCTGGAGGATGCCCACCGCCCCTTGCAGGCCTCTGTGTCCGACTTGCAGAGGGGTCACACGGCCACCATTGATAAGATCACTGACATGGAGGATCGCCTCCGACGTAATAACCTCCGCTTTCTGGGATTCCCTGAGGGGGCGGAGGGAAAGACCCCCGAATCATTTATGGAAAAGTGGCTCCTTGACACCTTTGGGAAGAATGTTTTTTCTCCTTTATTCGCCATTGAACGGGCACACAGGGTGCCGTTGCGCCCCCTACCACCAGGGGCGCCACCTCGTCCTCTTCTCATTAAATTTCTGCATTTCCGTGACAGGGAGGCTGTGCTACGGGCCTCCAGGGAGAAGGGCCGTGTCTCCTACAATAATAATGCTATCTCCATCTTTCCTGACTTCTCTGCAGCCACCCAAAAGCAGCGGGCCTCCTTTATGGCGGTTAAGAGGCGGCTGCGTGATCTCCAGTTGCCATATAGTATGCTTTATCCTGCCCGTCTCCGGATCATCTCTCAGGGCAAGGCTCATTTCTTCCAGGATCCTCGGGAGGCCGCGCAATGGGTGGACTCCTTGGGCCGTGGCTCTCCTGGCCGCCAGGACCGGCGGTCTCCTCCTAAATGAAGGACTGTCTATCTGCTGATAGTCTGGTTGGGCTCTGGGCTTGTCCTGGTGCTCTTCATGGACCCTCTCTCGCTTGATTTTTTGGGACAGATGGTTATTCCTTTTTTCTGGGGATCGGGGTTCCTATTTTTCTGTTTTTTCTGATGGGCATTTTTGGGGTGGGGGCTCCCCCCTCATCTCCTTCCTTTTTATTGTTTTTTCTCGTTTGTCTACTACAGGACGAGCAGATCCACGTTTCCCTGCATTTGACTTCCTTTTGTTGTTATGGGCTACAAAGCTCTCAATTGTTGGGGTTTGAGGGCTGGGTGGGCTAGGGTGGGGGTGTTTGTTACTATTGCCATCCGCAACCTGCGGGTTTTGGTGGGTTTCTCCTTTTTGGTTTGTTTGTTTGCACCATTTTGATCCACAGGGTCGGTACAGTTTTTCCTTTTTTTGTTTTTGGTGTCATGCTCTCTCCTTCTGCGATACAGTTGATTTTGTTTAATATGTTATTGTGGTCACTTTTTTTATGTCTTATGCGTACTCCTTTTTCTGGGCTCCTCTCAGATGCTGGTTGTGCCTTGGCCCTTCGGGGTTTGCCTGTTTTTGGGCTGACCTACGGGGCGCTAACGCTGATTGTTGGTATATTTCTATGTCTACTCTACGTATAATCTCGTGGAACGTCAGGGGGCTAAATTCTAAAGTGAAACGGTCTCTGATGTTTGACTATTTAAAACGCCATAGTCCTCATGTTGTTTTGTTGCAGGAGGACCGAATTAACAAAAACGATTTCAATTTAACTTTTACAATGCAGTATGACATCTCTTGTGTCACGTTTCTTGATGTCACAGTTACTAGGGGGGAGGATGGTGTTCTCCACAGTGGGCTTTATCGTAAGCCCACTGCTGGTAACACCATCCTCCATGCCTCTAGCTTTCACCCATCTACATTGGTGCAATCCATTCCATATGGACAGTACCTTCGCGCTAGACGCAATTGTAAAGACCTTATCAGTTTCCAGAAGGCAGCTGACGATTTGAGACAGAGACTTTTGACTAGAGGATACCCCCCTACCACCTTGAAGAAGGCTTATAGAAAGGCCCTGATGAAAGATAGAACCTCATTAATAGTCTCAAACACAGCCAGACCAGTTGACCAAACACTGAGAGTAATCATGAAATATTCAGAACATACTGACGTCAGGAGAATCGTGGGGAAGTATTGGCACCTGTTGTCCCTCGATCCTATCGTGGGCAAACATGTTCCTCCTGCTCCCCAAATTACTTTCAAAAAAGTTCCCGCTCTAAAAGACCAATTGGTACGTAGCGAATACACATCTCAAAATGGGAGAGATCCTTGCAAGGCCAAAGGCACCTTTATATGCGGTGCCTGCAAATACTGCAAATTTATGCTGACCAAAAAAAATCCCATTCTACCGAATGGGCAAATCTTTGTACCCCAGCACTTTGCCAACTGCCGCACCCACGGGGTGGTTTATTTACTCCTCTGTGGGTGCGGCTGTTTTTATGTTGGCAAAACAAAGCTAGATTTCACCAAAAGGGCCAACAGACATATAAAGAGCATGCAAACCTGCAACCCGGATCTCCCACTAGGCCGACATATCAGTTTAGTTCATGCAGGGATTTTTCCAAAAATAAAGTTTCTGATCCTGGATAGAGTCCACCCCAGTTCAAGAGGAGGGGATTGGAATAAGACCCTCCTCCAACTTGAACTGCGGTGGATTTACCGCCTGAGGGCAACAGAACCTCCTGGCTTGTATAAATAATCTCTCTTATGCCTCCTGGGATACACATCTCGATCTAGCACTTGCCTCTTGGAGGGAATCCCCGGCTCTGTCTCAATTACATTAGACTCCTTGTATAGAAATATGCTGCTTGTATACCCATTTTATTTGTTAGTTTCTTTCCCTTTCCCCCTCTTTCCCTTTTCCCTTCCCCCCTCCCCCTTTTTCTTTTTCTTCCCTTTCAGTTAGCCTTTGTGATTACATTATTGTATTAAGTATTTGTCTTGCTTTGTACACATGAACATCGACTTGCCCTTGGGGTGCAACTATGGTTGCCAATGTTTTTCTTCTCTCTTTCTCTGTTTAAATGGCTATAAATCCATACAGAGATGTATTTTGAACCATTATGTTGCCTTTGGTATATAGATAACATATACTTTTGACATGATTTTCTATTTTTATCAAGTTTGTTGCGCAGAAAATAACAATCTTCTGCGATTGCGATGGGTACAGCCCGACACGGTAAGGCGAACGCCATTCGTGGCGTTCGCCAATGGTGGCAGCAGCCTCTTACACCTGGCTCATGGGATATTCCCATTGCGCATGCCCAATGGACTCCGCCTGACGTATCCAACGCTGGCGGAAGTCTGTACCGTGTCGGTGGGACGCATGGGCCGACGTCACTTCCGCCGGATCATTTCCGGCGGTGGTGACCTGCCATCACTTCCGCCGGACTTCTTCCGGCTGGGGGCGGCGCTGGCCCATGTGACCCGGGAAATCCCTTTGGCAGCCAGCTGGACGCATTAGCCGCCCAGCTGAGACTGCTCTCAGCTGATTAGCAATTCCTCATTTATACTCCACGCTCGGCGTCGGACTCATATGTTCCTTTGCCGAGCGTGGAGCAACATCTATCCTGCTATTGCATTCATTCTGCCAAGATTGGATTTGAAAAGGTATTTTTATTTTCTAGACATATTTTCCCCTTTTTTATTGTTGTTTTTGGGATCTTCATTCTTGTTGGCTCCTCTGCTCCCAAGTAGTTGCAACGTTTACCTAGAGAAAAAAATCCAGCTTTTTTAATTAAATTACTCATTAATTATTCTGTTGGCTACATATCTATGAGCATTGGAGCCTGCAGGATTATTCCTTCACCTCAGAGAGCCTTTAGCTCCTATATGGGTAGAGACTCTCTGGTGAGATTAACCCCTGGGTGTCTTGTGTGTCCTCTGACTTGTTCATATGACACATTATTTACCATATACTCCCTTTTTTCTCTTTTACTTTGGCTTTTTGCCCAGCAGGATTGCCTTTTTTGGGATTTCAGCTGTCCCCACCCAGACTCACATAGTTGTCTGGTAGCAAGCAACCTTGATTTAACTTCAATTCTACAAATCAAAAAATTCTTCTTCTGTATGAAGCCAACTCCATCGAATTTAACCGGCTTACCATAGACCCACGCTGGCATTGTCGATGTTCTGTTTTTAGCCTTGCAGGCAGGCACTCTTTCTTTAACCATTACAGTGAACCATGTAAGTGCACTTTTTTTGACTTTATTATTTTTTCTTGCCAGATTGATTCTGCAATATGTATAATATGTACATTTACATTGATTGTTTACAGACCACCCTCCCAAGGCACCCCTGAAGGAGGAGTGTTTCTCCGAAACGCGTCGGGTGTATACATGGGGGTCTTATGGTGGATGTTCAACCCTGTAATGTGATGTATAAATTTGCTTGCCTCTGCTTTTATCTTTTATATATTTTGTATAAACAATTTCAATAAAGCTACATTTTTGTATTCTTACCTATGTGTAATTTCTGAAATATCAGTGCCTTTAAAGTCCCACCCACAGGGGAACCCTTCTGTTTTTGATTTTGTTGCAGGAGACACACCTCCAGGGGTCCAGGGTTATGGCCCTTAAGCGGGCGCACGTGGCGTATGCGCTACACTCTACCTACTCTTCCTATGCCCGAGGCACGTCCATTTTAATTGCCAAATCCGCTCCGGTCACTATTAAACATCTAAAGACGGACCCCTCGGGGTGCTTTGTTATCCTTATTATTGAATATTTGGGTAAACCTTATACCCTGGTGAATGTTTATGTCCCCCCGCCATTTACTAAGTCATTCTTTGACCGTGTTTTGGGTTTGGTTTTGGAAATGGCGGAGGGCCCTCTTATTATGGCGGGTGACTTTAACACGGTCCTCGACAATGCTTTGGACCGCTCTGGGGCTGCTTCTTCCCAACATACCCCCCCGCGCTCCTATTTGGACAAATTGGACCTCACGGACGCCTGGAGGTGGAAACATGGAGGGGATTACTGAGTTTTCTTGTTATTCGAGCTCACACCACACTATCTAGGATTGACCTCTGTTTGCTCTCTCAGGAACTGCTGGGTCCGCTCTCGGGGATCAGGTACCTCCCTCGGGCGGTATCTGACCACTCCCCTTTGCTGGTGGACCTTGCTTTGGGGTCCCCACCTAACTATAAACTGTGGAGACTGAGCCCTCTGTGGCTGGCGGACCCCGCGGTGACTGATCAGGGGCTCACGGAATTGAATTCTTTCTGGGCGCTCAATGGACAGGAGGGGTCGGCACTGCTGACCTGGAACGCCTTCAAGGCCACTATGCGGGGCACTTTCTCGTCTGCCGTAGGCCATGCTCGGAAGGCACGTCAGACCAAGTTGGTTGACGCCGAACGGGCATTGCATACGGCTGAACGGCAATACTCTGACGACCCCTCCCCTCAGAATCACCCGGCTTGGCAGGCCAGAGCCCGTGATTTGGATCTCGTCCTTATTGAGCGCACCCAGAAAAAACTGTTGTATCAGAATCAAAGAATTTTTGAACTGGGGGATAAAAACAGTCGCCTGTTGGCCTACTTAGCTAGGCCGGATTTTCAACCTTGTATCATTCCCCGGGTCACCAGCCAGGCCGGTGTCATTGTAGAACAAACTCCTGATATTCTTCATAGTTTTGTTGAATTTTATTCCTCTCTATATCGCACCCAGGCCCATTACACTATTATCGAACTTGATGATTTTCTGTATGATATTGATTTGCCCGCATTGTCGGTCGACCAATCTCGCTTCTTAGACTCCCCTTTGACCACAGATGAGATTGACAAGGCCGTAGCTACGTTTGCGCATAATAAGACACCTGGCTTGGATGGTTTCCCCATTGAATGGTATCTTCACTATAGGGAATTATTGGTCCCATTTGTTGAAAGTGTTTACTTGTGCTCTGAAGGAAGGACGTCTGCCGCCCTCCATGACGGAAGCCCTTATAGTACTCATCTCGAAGCCGCGCAAGGACCCTCTTCTCTGTGGATCGTACCGTCCGATCTCACTTATTAATACAGATGTGAAGATTTTGGCCAAGGTCCTGGCGAGACGGCTGAATACGGTTGTCACGGACTTGGTCGGGGCGGACCAGTCGGGGTTTATTCCTGGCCGGTCTACCTCGATCAACTTGCGTAGACTTTTTACCAACCTTCAGACGACTCATGCTTCTGTGGGGGCCAGGGTTGTGGTAGCCCTGGACACTCACAAGGCTTTTGATTCTGTGGAGTGGCCTTATCTCTTGGAGGTATTGGCGAAATTCGGATTTGGACCGGGGTTCATAAAATGGGTAAAACTTCTATATTATCTCCCTCGTGCCCGTATCAGGGTCAATAATTCTGTGTCTGACTCCTTTCCCATTTTTCGGGGTACTAGGCAGGGGTGCCCGTTGTCCCCGTTGCTTTTCGCCCTGGCCATTGAGCCTTTGGCTGCGCAGATCCGCCAGTGTGCGGCTGTTGCGGGCTTTGTGATCAATGGCTTGGAAGAAAAGGTTTCATTGTATGCGGACGATATGATATATGGAGCGGATCCATATCAATCCCTCCCCACTCTATTGTCCATTATTGATCGCTTCGGTCACTTCTCGGGTTTTCGGGTGAACTGGAGAAAATCTACTCTGTTCCCCCTGGATCCCCAGGTTTTGCCCCCTTCTCTCGCATCATGCCCTCTCCAGGTGGTGGATCGGTTTCGATACTTGGGGGTTGTGACATTCAACTTCCCTTGTCTCGTTTCCTCCCCAATAATTTAGATCCCTTGGTCGCCCGACTTAAATCTTCTTTACAGCTCTGGTCCCAGCTTCCTCTCACGGTTTTAGGTAGGATCAACATTTTTAAAATGATATTCCTTCCCCGATTTCTGTATGTGTTGAGTCACTCCCCGATCCATGTTACCAAACGTCGTTTCCAGGTCATTGATTCGCTCCTCACTTCATTTATCTGGGGGGGGGGGGGGGGGGGGGTCGGCCGGCACGTGTGGCCAGAGATGCGTTACAGTTACCTGTATTGGCAGGGGGACTGGCGGCACCCAACCTACGCCTTTATTACTTCGCCTCCCAGTTGGCACACGCACATTGGTGGTTCCATCCCGAGGACAATCATGCTGTGGCGGCCTTGGAGGCGGCTATTTTTACGTCCTATGAATCTCTGCAAAATTTACTGCACCGTAGATCTACTATGGGCAGGCCGAACACTGCACTTATCTCGGTCACTCTACGGGTTTTTGCGGCTACCGCATTGGGCGAGGCCGACCCTCCGGGGTTGTACTCCCCTAATGCCCCCCTTTGGCACAATCCACGGTTTCGGGAGTTTTTCGGTCGGGATGATGGTATTTTTTGGGCCCGCCTTGGAGTGAAGTCTGTTGATCACCTGTATATCCGGGGAACCTTCCGGTCCTTTGCGGACATGCAGTCCACTTTTGCTGTACCATCTACGGCTCATTTTCGCTACCTCCAGCTGAGACATGCGGCGGCTGCGCAGTTTGGCCTCCGGGATGTCTCGCTGGAGCCATCCCCCTTGGAATATCTCCTTTCTGACTCTTCACATGAGAAACTGGTCTCCACATATTATCGTAGGCTTTTGCATTCTAAGTCTAAGCGCTTGGCGGTGGTCGAGTCCCAGTGGCGTGAGAACGTCCCGGACTTGACGGAAGAGGTATGGCATGACGTCCTTCCTGAACAAATCCCGGTTGTAATTTCCTCCAGGGATAGAGTCATACAGTTAAAATTCCTGTATAGGGCTTACTACACTCCCCTGTTCCTTCATAAAATTGGTACATTATCCTCCCCCCTCTGCTCTAGGTGCTCTGATGGTGTGGGATCCTTCTTTCATATGTTTTGGGATTGCCCCCCTATCTGTGCCTTTTGGTCAGGGGTGACGGCCTTTATAAATGATATCTCTCAATTGTCCAATGTCTGTAACCCCCTTCGTTGTCTCCTAGGGTATGTGGATGATGAGGATGCTCCGGCTCGCACGAAACTATTTCTGCGTTTGCTCTTTTTCTATGCTAGGAAAGCTATTGCTCTCCGTTGGAAATCTTCCACACCCCCTGACGTTCCATTTTGGATCTCTATTGTTAATCAGGCTCTACCTTTGTATAAACTGACGTATGAGGCCAGAGGATGTCCGAAGAAATTCAGTAAAATCTGGTCCTTCTGGGTAGACTCTGATCTTACTGCCTCCTCGGTGTCTGACGCTTCCTAGGCGGTCTAAAGTGCCTTCTTTTGCTCCGCATGTGTCGTTATATATTGCTTATAATATTGTGTTACCCCCCCCCCGGGGGTTTTTTTTGCTGTGCTCCTTTTACCACGATTACTGTGTATTCTCTGTACTGTGGTTCTATTTTGTCAGATGATTGGAGAGGATGCTTTGTATGTTCTGTATCCTCTCTTATGTTGCACTGCCATTTTTCTTTTGGTGTACTGTGTTTTGTTTAATAAAAACCTTTAAAAAAAAAAAAAAAAAAAAAATATACCAAAAGAGAAAACAAGGGATGTGATTGCAAGATTCCATAAGTACGAGACAAGGGCCCAGATCTGGGAGAAAATGAGACAGACCCGAACTAAAATATGATGGAGAAGATATTCAGATTTTTCCAGACCTGGCACAAGAAACGATTAACAGAAAACGCATCCTGAGACCAATGGTAGAAGCACTAAAGAAAAACAATATACAGTACTTCTGGAACCATCCAGCAGGACTAGGAGTGAGAAGAGATGGGAGGACAGTGCTACTTAGATTCCCAGAAGAAACTCAAGATTTTTGTGAAGCAGTAAACATACCACTAATAGACATTCCAGGCTGGACAAATCAGGAGTCTCCAGAAGAGGAAACAGAGGAAGGAGATTCGGCCCAGTGGAAACAGAAGAAAAAGCTGAAAACAAAAGCATCAAAAGGATGAGGAAGAACTGGGGGAGAACTTGGGGGGGGGGAGATTGCTAGCTGAGGTGGGGAAGAATGGGAGGAGTAAAGTAAGATTATAAAATAGGCGGCTCTACGAGAATTCAGCATGCCTTCACCATCGGACCTAGCAATAGGAAAGATGGACGGGAACGGCGACCATTGGCAGAGCTCGACCTCGGCTATAAGTCGATTGGAAAGGGAGAAAGGAGAATCGACGACCCTGGCGGAGGGACGGGGATTAGCTAGGCCCCCACAAGGGAAAGGGAGGGTGGGGGGGGAAGGAGGGAAAGAGGGAAAAAGATGTCAAAAGATCCAATTTTCTCCTATAAGAAAGTGCTAGAATTAAGAGAATATAGAAGGAAAAAGAAACCAAAAGATTCAATTATCCCCGATAAGGATCCTCTAGATTTAAGGGAGTATTTACCTGTTTGCTTTCCTGACCATTTTAGAGTCAGATGGGTGACAAGGGAAAGAGTAAAAACAACGAAGGTTAAGAAATAATGGTTGTAGTTAATATATTATCATATAATGTGCGAGGTTTAAACTCTCCAGAAAAAAGGAAAAACATTTTAAAAGAAATCAGTTATTTGAAAGCAGACCTGACATTCTTACAAGAGACTCCTATATCCCACGCATCCAATATTAGGCTATACTCTCAGAGCCACCCTATCTGGTACTACGCGGACTCACCCGGGAGGAAGTCCAAGGGGGTTGCCATTGGCATTGCCAGGGGCCTTGGATTTGCTCTGGAGTCGAGACTGGTGGACCCAGAGGGAAGATACCTCTTTCTAAGAGGTAAAATAGGAGACGAAGATCTGACTCTAGTAAATATATATAGTCCTAATGAGAGACAAGTAGACTTCCTAGGTAAAGTCCTGGGAAAATTAATGGAGTTTAAAAAAGGGGGAGTGATATTGGCAGGGGACCTCAATCTTTGCCTCGACCCTAAAATAGATACTACATCAAAAACTCTACGAAATAATAGAACTCAGGCAAGGAAAATAAAAGGAAAAACTATTCACAAATCAATTGGCAGATATCTGGAGAATTCTCCATCCAAAACAGAGATTTTACATGTTATTCAAGTGTACATGGAACATACTCGAGATTAGATTACATCCTAATTGAACGCAGATGGATTGAAAGGGTAAGCGAGGCAGAGATTGGGGTTAAGACTTGGTCAGACCATACCCCCATTACGGTAAAGATAAAAATGGCGAAAGAGCGGCCTAAGATGGATGCGTGGAAAATAAACGAAGAGATGTTAAGAGATAAAAAATGGGAAAAGAAATGGCGAAAGAGTTGGAACTCTACTTTCAAATAAATGATACAAATGACGCAACAAAAGATATTGTATGGGAAGCTCATAAAGCTTATATAAGGGGTATACTTATCTCAAAAGGGGCCCAAAGGAAAAAAAAGAATAAAAGATAAGGTTAAGTTAATGACAGAAGTACACCAATTAGAGCAAAAACATAAAAATACTCAAGATACATCAAATAATCTACTTGAGGTAAAAAGGGAAGAACTGAAAGATCTGTTAGAACAAGAAATTAGACAGGAAATGAAAAGATGTATAAAAGAAAAATATATTGAAAGTAATAAGGTGGGAAAAAATCTGGCAAGAATCCTAAAAAAGAAGAAAGGGAAAAATTTTATAGAGAAAATTAAGAATAAAAATGGGGAAATAATTCAAACGACAGGAATAGCCAAGGAATTCAAAAAATACTATGCAAATCTCTATGCAGTAAAAAAAGGGGATAAAACAGGGGAATGAAACAGATAGGAGGGAGAAAATCAAAAAATATCTTGTAGATGCTGGGTTGACAAAGATAGACGAGGATAAATTAGCATTTCTGGAAAGACCAATTTCAGAGCAAGAAATAGAGAGCCATTAAAGAAACGAGTCCAGGTAAAAGCCCAGGACCAGATGGGTTAACCATAAATTATAAAAAATTTAAGGAAATCCTAATTCCAAGATTAAAAGAATGTATAAATGGAAGAGGTACCCAGTACGAGATGAGTAAAGATGCCCTATCTGCATCAATCACAGTTATACGTAAAGAGGGAAAAGACCCGCTATTATGTTCTAGTTTTAGACCCATCTCCCTCCTTAACGTTGATACTAAATTATTCACAAAAATATTGGCTACCAGGATGAAGAACCTGATGAGGGAGTGGATACATAATGATCAAGTAGGATTCATCCCGGGCAGACAGGGACGGGATAATGGGATAAAGACCATACTATTGATCAACCAAATGGCAAAAAGTAGAACTCCCAGTCTACTACTGCCAATAGATGCTGAAAAAGCATTTGACAGAGTAGACTGGGAGTTCATGACAAATACCCTAGAGGAGTTGGGAATAAAATCTAGAATGCTGGCTTGGATCAAAACATTGTATAATCAAGCAACCGCAAAAGTAAAGATTAACGGAGTTTTGTCAGATTCCTTTAAAATGTTCAACGGAACAAGACAAGGATGCCCCTTGTCTCCGATGCTATTTGTTCTATCCTTAGAACCCCTACTGGCAACCATTAGGAATAGCGTGGACATTAGGGGAATAAGGTTGGGACAAGAGGAGTATAAGGTATCTGCCTTTGCAGAGGATATCCTGCTTTATATAAGTAATCCTAGGACCACCCTGCCAAATTTAATAAAAATAATGAAACAATATGGAGAGTTATCTAATTTAAAAATTAATCAAAAAAAATCAGAAATATTAATATCCCCAAACAAGAAGAGGAGAGGTTAAAAAATGAATTTCAGTTCAACTGGAGAAAAGACGAGATTAAATACCTAGGGATTAAACTAACCCCAACCCCAGAAAAACTCTATAAAGCGAATTTCCTACAACTTCTGAATGAAACAAGAACAGAGTTAAAGCGGTTGTAAACCCTATGAAAAAAAAAAAAATAAAAAAAAAAAAACCTGCAAGACAAAGGCATAATGAGCTAGTATGCATCGCATACTAGCCCATTATGTTTAACTTACCTTAAAACGAAGCCCCGACACGGACCCCCGGACATCGATGCGGGCGCTGCCATGATCCCTCGTCGTCTCTTCCGGGTTCGGCGGCTCCGGCGCGCTGATTGGCCGGAAGAGACGGCTCCAGCGCGCTGATTGGCCGGAGCCGCGATGACGTCACTCCCGCGAATGCCGGTTTAGGAGATATTATTTGTACCTACAGGTAAGCCTTATTATAGGCTTACCTGTAGGTAAAAGTGAAAAAAAGCGGGATACAACCGCTTTAAATAGATTATCTCAAAGAATTTTTTCTTGGATAGGGAGAATAAATACGATAAAAATGATAATCCTGCCTAAAATCCTATACAAATTCCAGATGATCCCAATTCCAATACCTCAAGTGTTCTTTAAAACACTCAAAACTCTAATATCTTGTTTCATATGGAAACACAAAAAGCCAAGGGTAAGGTTTGCTACACTTAGCAAAGGAAAGGGACAAGGGGGTCTAGCCCTACCAGATTTTAAAAACTATTATTTTGCGTCAATACTCACAAGGGTGATAGAATGGACAAAAAAAAAAAAAAAAAAAAGTGGCAGAAATTGGGTAACAATAGAAAATATGATAAGTGGCACACACTTAGCAAAAGTTATATGGATACCTCCGAGGTTTAGAAATTTAGACACCAATATTCACATAATCACACGACACGCTATTAAAGTCTGGGATAATATACATAAAAAAGAAAATTGGAAGCACAATTCACCAATGATCCCCTTACAGGGCACAACATTTTTCGCACCAGGGGAAGGGAAGGAATTAGGTAAATGATAGAAGAGGGAGACGCACGATTAGGGGACATAATAGAGCAGGGAAAAAGTATAACCTTGGCAGAGTTAAAACAAAGGAAGGGAGATTGGAAGATGAATGAGTGGAGATACCTTCAGTTGAGGCACTTTACACTGACATTACCACAGCCATTGAGAGATATGAATGACCTTCAACCTTTTGAGCAATTATGTCTTTTGGATAAGATAGCTAATAATATTTCAAACGTGTATAAAATACTATTAACAATAACAAAAGAGAGAGGACCTTCACTAAAAGAAAAATGGGAAAGGGACTTTGGCCCTTGTAGTAACAACACCCAGTGGGATAAGAGCCTTCAACTAGTACATAGATCAGCGATAGATACCAACACTGAGGAGATGAACTACAAATTGCTCACAAGGTGGTACAACACTCCCGACAAAGTAGGTAGAATCCAGGTAGAGAGCTCAAGACTTTGCTGGAGGGGTTGCCAGAGGATAGGGACCATAGCCCATATATGGTGGGAGTGCCCTAAAATCAAAATATTCTGGAGAGACGTTCTAGACTTGATAATTAAAATTACCAAAATAGATATTCCTATGGATCCTTGGAAATTCCTATTCCATGGAACTCATATGTCAGTGAAACAATACAAAAAAAACTACTCCCCCCATTTATTAAATTCAGCTAAAAGTCTAATTCCCCTAAAATGGCAAAAAGAAGAACCTCCATCCAGTAAAGATTGGTTGATTAAAGTAGAGAAAATTAGAAAGTTAGAACAATTAAGAAGCTGGGAAGAGGATGAACAGGGGAATGGAGAGGAAATTTGGGATGAATGGCAAGATTTTAAGGGTTCAAGGGAATATAAAGATTTAATAGGAGTTGAATTGACAGAAGAAATAGGGGGTGGGGAGGGATAAGGGAGGGAGGAGGGATAAAGGGGATAAAGGGTAGTATGTGGATAATGTGCATGGACAAATTCTCCAGTGATTGGAATGTTGTAATTCTTTTTTTTACCTGAAAAATTTAATAAAGAAATATAAAAAAAAAAAAAAAATACCACATTTCCAACAGTAATCAAAAATACAAGTCTATCTAGTTCAACCACAAAAATATAAATACGTTTTCAAGGGGGGGGGCACGTTTGCTTTTTGGGGGCTCATTCTCAAAGTGGGGCGATTTCTAAAAGTGGATGCACTTCTGGCTCATGCTCTAATCATCTCATGTGTCATCTGAAACCTTCTTCTCTGTCTCTCACAGGTATGTCCATTATCCTGCTATTCCATCCAATGCTGAACTTCTGAAACCTGCGTTTTCTATATTCTGTCTTTAATTGTGGTATGTCCATTATCCTGCTATTCCACCAAATGCTGAACTTCTGAAACCTGTGTTTTCTATATTCTATATTAACCTAATCATCTAAATCATTAACTCTAAACACCTGCAAAAGATTCCTGAGGCTTTTAAAAACTCCCAGCCTGGTTCATTACTCAAAACCGCAATCATGGGTAAGACTGCCGACCTGACTGCTGTCCAGAAGGCCATCATTGACACCCTCAAGCAAGAGGGTAAGACACAGAAAGAAATTTCTGAACGAATAGGCTGTTCCCAGAATGCTGTATCAAGGCACCTCAGTGGGAAGTCTGTGGGAAGGAAAAAGTGTGGCAGAAAACGCTGCACAAGGAGAAGAGGTGACTGGACCCTGAGGAAGACTGGGGAGAGGGAAAGGCCAAAATGCCTGAAGTCCAGTGTCAAGTACCCACAGTCAGTGATGGTCTGGGGTGCCATGTCAGCTGCTGGTGTTGGTCCACTGTGTTTTATCAAGGGCAGGGTCAATGCAGCTAGCTATCAGAAGATTTTGGAGCACTTCATGCTTCCATCTGCTGAAAAGCTTTATGGAGATGAAGATTTCATTTTTCAGCACGACCTGGCACCTGCTCACAGTGCCAAAACCACTGTTAAATGGTTTACTGACCATGGTATTACTGTGCTCAATTGGCCTACCAACTCTCTTGACCTGAACCCCATAGAAAATCTGTGGGATGTTGTGAAGAGAAAGTTGAGAGACGCAAGACCCAACACTCTGGATGAGCTCAAGGCCGCTATCGAAGCATCCTGGGCCTCCATAACACCTCAGCGGTGCCACAGGCTGATTGCCTCCATGCCACGCCGCATTGAAGCAGTCATTTCTGCAAAAGGATTCCCGACCAAGTATTGAGTGCATAACGGAACATAATTTTTTGAAGGTTGACTTTTTTTGTATTAAAAATACTTTTCTTTTATTGGTCGGATGAAATATGCTAATTTTTTGAGATAGGAATTTTGGGTTTTCATGAGCTGTATGCCAAAATCATCAATATTAAAACAATAAAAGGCTTGCACTACTTCAGTTGTGTGTAATGAATCTAAAATATATGAAAGTCTAATGTTTATCAGTACATTACAGAAAATAATGAACTTTATCACAATATGCTAATTTTTTGAGAGGGACCTGTATATCACCCTCACTACTGTCCTCTTCTTATTACTGCACATACCATCTCCTGCTATTTCTAAATCCACACACACACAAAACCTCCAAGACACTGGGGCATGTCCCTTCATATAAATCACACTCATATTAGCACCCTCACCTTTCTGCTTCTCCTAACCTCTGGAGACATATCCCAAACCCTGGGCCTCCATCATTTACCTGTACTCAACACACCCACTACCCTGCACCCTCTGGCTGCAGCAGCAATCGGCACAATCTAGTTCCCATCTCTTCTTCCAAAGACCAGACTCCCCTTTCTATTGCGCCCTTTGGAACGCCCGCTCTGTCTAATAAACTCACCTCTCTCCATGGCCTTTTTATCGCTAACTCTTTTAATCTACTTATCACCGAAACCTGGCTTCATGAATCTGACACTACGTCTCCTGCTGCCCTATCCCAAGGTGGTCTTCTATGGACTCACTCCCCCAGACTCAATGGACGCAAGGGAGGGTGTGTTGGGATCCTTCTAGCACCACATAGCACCTTTCAAGTACTTCACCCACCTCCCTCTGTCACTCTCCTCATTTGAGGTACATTGCATTCGTCTTTTCTCCCCTGTTTCTCTAAGGATAGCTGTGATCTACCGCCCACCTGGACCAGTATCGACCTTTCTAGACAACTTCTCCGCCTGGCTACCCTACTTTCTCTCTTCTGAAATCCCCACAATCATTCTCGGCGACTTCAACATCCCTTTTAATACCAACACTCCTGCCACTTCCAAACTTCTCAGTCTAACCTCCTTCCTTTGACCTGAAGCAATGGATACATGCTTCTACTCACTCTAAAGGCAATATCCTTGACCTTGTTTTCTCCCACCTATGCACTCCGCACAACCTTTCAAACAATCCTTTCCATCTATCTGATCACTACCTTATTAGTTTCACTCTCTCCCTCTCCTCCACCTCCCATCCCTCCAGCTATCTTACAGTTACAGGAAGAAACCTACGCCATCTCAGCCCTTCTCTTCTCTACTCTGCTACTGACCACCTCTATGACAAAAATCGCACCCCTGTCCTGAACCAACCTAGCCACTTCTGTCTACAACGCTTCACTCTTAGCCTCCCTGGACACTCTGGCCCCCCTCACTACACACCGAATCAGACCCCGACCCCTTCAACCTTGGCAAACAGAGAACACTAGAAGTCTGAAAAAGCATAGCCGTGCTATTGTGCGCCTACGGCATAAGACTAAGTCTCAGAAAGATTTCAACCAACATAAATATGCCCTCGAAAAATACTATTCCAGTCTCCACACTGCCAAGCAGATCTATTTTTTCACTCTCATTAACAACTTGTCATCTCGCCCCTGGCAACTCTTCGATACCTTTAATTCTCTACTACGTCCCCCACTGCCTCCACCCACTGATCCACTCACTGCCCAGGAGCTTGCCAACCACTTCAAACAAAAGATTGATACAATCCGTAAGGAGATAATTGCTGTTCAGATACCTTCCATGCTTTACGCTTCATGCAAACAGGTGCGATTGTCGTGGAAATTAATAGGGCTTGGAGCATAGAAACCTGATCAGTGCGCTCAAGATTAATACGCACCAAACACTATTAATAGCTTGTACTGAAAAGAACAATTGTACCGCTCTTTTGTATAAAGTTTCCAAGCGCTCGGCGACAAAAAAGGAACAGACGCGCTGGGTCATTTCGATGCCATCCGCCAGGTCTCTCTCCGGATATGTATGTGTGTGTATGCGTGAGTGTGGGTAAGAGCAAGTGTTTGTGTGTATGAGTTTCTGTGTGTCTGTGTGCATGAATGGCTGTGTGTGCTTTTGTCTATGTGTTGCTTCCTGTTGCTGTGTCGAGTTTCCTGTGTCTTCTGTGTCTTCTCCTCTGTGTGAGTCTCAGGGCAGGGCTTGGTTTATTTACAGCAAGTGGACAAAAGGGGATTACAGGGAGTGGCTTCACGACCACCAATCACAGAACATGTATGTGACGAGACCCTTGCTCGCTCGCTTCCGCTCTCCCGACACTCCTCTGTTTCTAGTGAGTCAGCTTGCCGATCGCGTCTGATGGTTTGGTCAACCAAGGATCCGGGATCCGAACTACAGCTATGTGCCGTCCGGAATCCATTAGAACAAACACCAAGCAGGCTGTATGCAAGTTCAAACAGGAAGACAATTTATTGGAAGAACACAGCACACTTTTATACAGAATTTGGAACATCCTTCCCCCAACAACCGCTTTCCCATTGGTCAATTGCACAGTACCTGCAGTTCCCCAAAAGGTCCTCTCCAGCCATGCAAATGAGGGCTTGAAAATGAGTCAGCAGTGATTGGTCAGATAGCTTGACCAGAAGGACTGCCATGTGCAAGGAGACAGAAGCCCCAGGGGGCAATCAATGTACACAATAGCCAGACACAGAACAATGGTTCCCTAACGAGCCCCCAATACACCTTACTCTGAGTGTCAATACATCCCCTAGCAGACAACAGGTAAGGTCATTAGCACACCTGACAATAGGTGAATGGAAAGCCACCTCAGACAAAAGCATCATTGTTAGCCAGCCCGTCTCCTCATTGAACTTCCTGGAATGACCATATTAGGAGTTGAACTTCCTGGTCAGAGACCTCATACTGTACAGGGAATAAAAATCTTCATATTACAAGGGAGACATTATTCCTGAATACGACTGTCCCATTTGTAGTAGTCCAAACCATATTTTCAGTGTTCACCACCCTCCTGGTCACCCTGCATCCATAACAGATGCAGGGTGACTTAAACATAAGAGAGCCCAAAGTGACTCCCGTCCCAATGTATACATTCAAAAAGTACAATGGGCAGTGCTTATGTAGAAATACAGCCATGTGCAGAGATGAGCAGAAATGGCTGCCATCTTATCCTAAGGGAAGGTTTTCACTAACAAGTAGTATTGAGCGAACACTGACTGTATTATTCGGGTCCATACCGGATAATTGGATTTTTGCTACCCGGACACGGATCTGAAAACTTTATACTGTATGTTCGGGTTTAAAATCCGTGTTCGGTAATTTTATTTCCTGTTTTGTAAGTAATTGCGCGCTTTTAATGGCGGGCTTTCAACAGCGAATCAACAAGCGTTTAACTGGTGTGCCTTAAGCCATCCCAGCCATGCCTACTAATGTATTAGTAGCTGTGATTGGCCATCTGAAGCATGTGACCCATGTCTTCATAAGCTCGAGAGACACAGCGCGGTGCGTCATTCTGCTGTAGTGTAGGGCAGTGGTTCTCAATTCCAGTCCTCGGGACCCACTAACAGGCCAGATTTTAAGTATTACCTTGGGGGATGCAGACTAGAATACTGCAATCACTGAGCAGCAAATGAGATCACCTGTGATGTAATTTAGTTATCTTGCAAACCTGGCCTGTTGGTGGGTCCCGAGGACCGGAGTTGAGAACCACTGGTGTAGGGAGAGAGCACACATACGTGCTGGCTGCTGCTGATTAGGGACAGACAGGGAAAAATTGTGCCCGAAAAGAATGCAGGGACAGGTCGGAGTGTAGGCAGGGAAAGATATTTGAGCATTTTAGGGACAGGCTGGAGAGATTAGGCAGGGACAGATAGGAGACACAGGACAGAACAAACGTCCGTTAGCGATCTACATCGATTTTGCTGTGTGGGGGGTGGTGCAGTGAACAATCTTTTTGCCCTCACTTGAGCCCACTGAGGAGGAGGAGGAGGGGGGGGGGGGAGAAAAAAAATATATTTTTATCAGTCTGTTGTGTGCAGCGTTCAGCTATATTTTACTACAGATTGCTGTTCTAATCTGCTATTTCAAATTTACAAAGTTAAAAGGCAAATTTTTTTTTTTTTTTTCCCTTCATAGCCTGCTGCTGAGCTGACCGTGACATAAAACATAAGACACTGCTGTGTTCACATGTGCTATTGAAAAATCACCAATTTTATATACTTTTTTCTATTCCGCTATTCAATCTACACCCTTTTGGGGTAAAACAAATAGAATTGCGGCATAGTCTGTATCGGTACGTGTGAGATACACCTTCCAAATTTTTGGGGCGCATCTTCCACCGCCAAGGATTGCAGGGTGCTTCAGTTTGCCTCCTGTTCCGAACTTCTCCTACTCCTCATCCTGCCTTTAGGGTACAAAAAAATTGTAATCGGGGCCTAGTCTGGGTTTGTACGTGTGAGATACCTTTTTATATCATATTTTCTATTCCGCTATTCAATATACACCCTTTTGGGGTGAAAAAATTAAATTGCAGCATAGTCTGTATCGGTACGTGTGAGATACACCTTTTAAAATTTGTTTGGCGCATCCCCTTCCACCGCCGAGGATTGCAGGACGCTTCAGTTTGCCTCCTGTTCCAAACTCCTCCTACTCCTCTTCCTCTAACGCCTCCTCATCCGGTCAGCCTAACACCTTCACCACAAACTTCAGCACAGCCAGGGGTAAACGACAGCAGGCAGTTTTAAAACTTGCCTGTTTGGGTGAAAAATCCCACACCGCGCAGGAGTTGTGGAGGAGCATGGAAAAGCAGACCGATGAGTTGTTGGTGCCAGCGAGCCTCAAGCCCGGCCTGGTGGTGTGCGATAATGGGCGAAATCTCATAGCAGCTCTGGCCCTAGCTGGTTTGACGCACATCCCTTGCCTGGCGCATGTGCTGAATTTGGTGGTGCAGAGGTTCCTTCAAAATTACCCTGATATGTCAGAGCTGCTGCAGAAAGTGCGGGCCGTCTGTGCGCACTTTCGGCGTTCTCACCCTGCTTCTGCTCGCCTGTCAGCGCTGCAGCGCAACTTCGGCTTTCCCGCTTACCGCCTCATATGCGATGTGCCCACAAGGTGGAACTCCACCCTTCACATGCTGGCAAGACTGTGCGAGCAGCAGCAGGCCATAGCGGAGGTTCAGCTGCAGCACACACGCGTGAGTCGCTCCGCAGAACAGCACCACTTCACCAATAACTAGGCTTCCATGCGAGACCTGTGTGCCTTGTTGCGCTGTTTCGAGTACTCCACCAACATGGACAGTGCCTATGGCGCCGTTCTCGGCGTTACTATCCCACTTGTATACCTTTTTGAAAAATTGCTGGATGAGGATGAGGAGGAGGAGGAACCATGTTCACAGCAGGGTGGCACCCAGGCCAGCTCGTGGCCATCACTGGTGCGTGGCTGGGGACATACAGAGGACACAAACGATACACCTTCCACAGAGGGCAGACTTTCGTTGCCTCTGGGCAGCCTGGCACACATGAGCGATTACATGCTGCAATGTCTGCGCAACGACCGCCAAGTTGCCCACATTCTAACTTTTGCTGAATACTGGTTGGCAAGTCTCCTGACAGGGGACATAAGGTTTCCATGATCTGCCTAGCCAGAAGGCCTGGCAGAACCCCGTTCTTCATGGTAGCCGAAGCCACCTCGAATACTAGGTCAGGGGTGCTCTCCCGAAGAGAGACCCCCCCCCCAGGAGGAAGGAACCTGAGGGCCACACATCAAACCTTCCAAGCCCCCATCACTCCAGCAGGTTTCCATAGCCGCCACCCAATCTTGGTCAGGCAGAATGACATCACAGCGCCCCAACTGTATAACTTATAACAACTGATACTACACTTGATCTTAGCCAAAAAGCCAAGAAGCGATGCTGGTGGAATTCCCATATGACAGCCGGGGCACATTGAAAGCACAAGGCAAAGGCAGAGGAGGAGTAGGTCGCTAACGCACCCAGGGCACCGCCGGCACCTCAGAGAGCAGGGTTAGCATGTATGAAATGTGGAAAAAGGTTGTCGGCACGCCACAAAAACCAGGACCACCAGCCGTTTTTTTTTTTTTTTTTTTTATAAGCCTGTGGTGTGTGAACACACTCAGACTATCAACCGGCGGGTGCATAAAAAAAGTACACAGGGTGTACACATGGTCCTCCTCCTGAAAGAGGAAGGACCCAGACCCCCCGAGGCGCAAGGCTGCTGACAGGGACTGGTGTACTTACACTGGCAAAGTACTAGGTGGGTGAACCAAGCCAAAAGGCCATATCCATACCCCCCCCCCCCCCCAAGACGTTCAGGGACAGTCCCAAGGACCTACACCCTACTTATCAGTATATTTATATGTGCAAATAAAGTGTACCGCCACATTACAAAAAGACAAACGTGAAACACAAACAATAAACAGTGGGGGAAAGGGAGGTGGAGAAGTGCAAGCCCGAAGCTTTAATGAAAGGACAAAAACACACAAGGGAGAGTTGGGGGAAGGGGAAATCACTAGACCTCCTCTTCCTCCATGAGATCCATTAGGTTATAGTCTCTGAGCAGACTATGGATCAGTCTGCGACAGTCCTCAATGGGCATCCTCTCTCGCTGGTAGATAAGGCACTTTTTTTCGTACCATAAAGTGTCCTTAAGGGAACACAGAACCTGCCAGGCGTTGTCAATGTCCTCTTGGGAAAAAGTTCCACCAAATAATCCATTTAGCACACCAAAGTGTGTGATGGCAGTCTGTGGTACAAAGTCCTTAAGTTCAGGTTCCAAGGCCCTAAACAGGCTCTGTGCAAAGGGGCACTCCCAGAAAACCTGCAAAGCAGTTTCCTCCTGGATGAACTATTCCTCTATTCAATATACACCCATGCAGGTGAAAAAAATTAAATTGTGGCATAGTCTGTATGTGTACGTGTGAGATACACCATTTCAATTTGTGTGGCGCATCTCCTTCCACCACCGAGGATTGCAGGGCGCTTCAGTTCACATCCTGTTCCTAACTCCTCCTACTCCGCTTCCTCATCCTCTACCGCCTCCTCATCCGTTCAGCGTAACTTCTTCACCACCAAATTCAGCAAAGCCAGGGGTAAACGACAGCAGGCAGTTTTAAAACTTGCATGTTTGGGGGAAAGCATGGAACAGCAGACCGATGAGTTGTTGGTACAAGCGAGCCTCAAGCCCGGCATGGTGGTGTGCGACAAGCAGCTCTGGGCCTAGCCGGTTTGACACACATCCCTTGCCTGGCGCATGTGCTGAATTTGGTGGTGCAGAGGTTCCTTCAAAATTACCCCGATATGTCAGAGCTGCTGCAGAAAGTGCAGGCCGTCTGTGCGCACTTTCGGCGTTCTCACCCTGCTGCTGCTCGCCTGTCAGTGCTGCAGCGTAACTTCGGCCTTCCCGCTCACCGCCTCATATGTGATGTGCCCACAAGGTGGAACTCCACCTTGCACATGCTGGAAAGACTGTGCGAGCAGCAGCAGGCAATAGTGGAGTTTCAGCTGCAGCACGCACGCGTGAGTCGCTATGCGGAACAGCACCACTTCACCACCAATAACTGTGCCTGCATGCGAGACCTGTGTGATTTGTTGCGCTGTTTTGGAGTACTCCACTGCCAGTGCCGATGACGCCGTTGTCAGCTTAACTATCCCGCTTCTATGCCTCCTTGAAAAAACGCATCGGGCGATAATGGAAAAGGATGTGGCACAGGAGGAGGAGTAGGAAGAGGGATCATTTCCATGGCTTTTAGGGCAGTCATTCACAAGTGGCTCCGAGGGTGGGCTCCTGCATCCACAAACGCCAGATACAGAATTGTCCAGCAGGGGCACAGTTATGGAGGAGGATATGGAGATGGAGGAGGAGGATATGGAGATGGAGGAGGAGGATATGGAGATGGAGGAGGAGGATATGGAGATGGAGGAGGAGGATATGGAGATGGAGGAGGAGGATATGGAGACGGAGGAGGAGGATATGGAGACGGAGGAGGAGGATATGGAGACGGAGGAGGAGGATATGGAGACGGAGGAGACGGATATGGAGACGGAGGAGACGGATATGGAGACGGAGGAGGAGACGGAGGAGGAGACGGAGGAGGAGACGGAGGAGGAGACGGAGGAGGAGGAGGAGACGGAGGAGGAGGAGGAGGAGACGGAGGAGGAGGAGGAGGAGACGGAGGAGGAGGAGGAGGAGACGGAGGAGGAGGAGGAGGAGACGGAGGAGGAGGAGGAGGAGACGGAGGAGGAGGAGGAGGAGGAGGAGGAGGAGGAGGAGGAGGAGGAGGAGGAGGAGGAGGAGGAGGAGGAGGAGATGCAGTGTGGCACCCAGGCCAGCAGTGTGGCACCCAGGCCAGCTCATGGCCATCACTGGTGCATGGCTGGGGGGATACAGAAGACACAGACGATACACCTCCCACAGAGGACAGCCTTTCGTTGCCTCTGGGCAGCCTGGCACACAAGCGATTACATGCTGCAGTGTCTCCACAACAACCGCCGAGTTGCCCACATTCTAACTTGTGCTGATTACTGGGTGGCCACGCTGCTGGATCCCCTTTACAAGGACAATGTACCGTCCTTAATTCACTCACTGGAGCGTGATCGCAAGATGCGCGAGTACAAGCGCGCGCTGGTAGACGCGATGCTGCTTGCATTCCCACCTGACAGCGGGGCCACAGTGGAAGCACAAGGCCAAGGCGGAGGAGGAGGAGGAGGAGGAGGAGGAGGAGGAGGAGGAGGAAGAGGTTGCCAACGCAGCCAGGGCACCGCCAGCACTTAAGAAGAACCCTTCAACTTCTAGGTCTCCAAATTGGGCACATGGCCTGAGCTTGCCCTTTACGGCTTGGAGGTGCTGGCCTGCCCTGCAGCCAGTGTATTATCTGAACGTGTATTTAGCATGGCTGGGGGAGTTATCACAGACAAGCGCAGCCGCCTGTCCAGAGACAATGTGGACAAGCTCACGTTCATTAAAATGAACCAGGCATGGATCCCACAGGACTTTTCCGTACCTTGTGCAGAATAGAGATGGATACCGACCTTACCCAGCCATTGTTATATTTTTGATCTTTCTCACTCTTTTGGGGTGTACCCTAATTTAAAATGACTGAAAAAAAGTAGTGTTGGCTACCTCGTCCCCCTCCACCGCCGCTTCCACCGCTGACCTCAACCTCCCTCCTACTCCATATGGGCCTCGTCCTTCACAAATGAAGAAAATTGTTTTATTTTTCTGTTTTTTTTTTTTTGTTTCAAGTTATTTCCCTATCCACATTTGTTTGCAGAGCACTTGCCATGCTCTTAACTATATTTTGCTGCCATTTGCAGCACTCTAGCCCTTTCCATTGTTTTTTTAGAGCCATTTTAGTACCTGAAAGTTCAGGTCCCCATTGACTTCAATGGGGTTCGGTGTCCGGGTAAAGTTCGGAAAAAGTCCGGGACACGGACCCGGACTTTTTTTTCCAAGTTCGGCCGAACCCGCCGAACACGGACATCCAGGTGTCCGCTCAACTCTACTAACAAGTCTTTCCTGCAATGACAGTTAAAGCAATATTCGCTGTGAATATCGATTATCGATAAAAAAAAAAAAAAAAAAAAAAACTGACACTGGGAGACATTATGACTATTTAAAGAAATGTCCACAATCAAATTTTCCACAACACGATCACTACTTCCCTCATTCAACCCCACCACTATAGTCGAGGTTGCTAAAACTACTTGCTAATGTCCACTTAACCACCTCCCCTCTGGATCCTGTTCCCTCGCAAATGCCATGTTCACCCCCTGGCCCTGTTCTACGCTCTCTAACCCAAATCTTCCATCTATCCCTCTCTTGTGGCATCTTCCCAATCTCTCTAAAACATGCACTAGTCAGCCCCATACTTAAAAAGCCCTCACTGGACCCAACCAATCTTAACAACCTACGCCCCATTTCCTTGCTCCCCTTTTTATTCAAACTCCTTGAACGTCTGATCTACAACCGACTGTGCGACCACCTTGCGGAGAATAACCTTCTTGATCCCATTCAGTCTGGATTTCGGCCTCAACACTCCACTGAAACTGCTCTCCTAAAACTGACAAACGATCTACTAACGGCCAAAACCAATAGACACTATTCTGTACTCCTCCTCCTGGACCTTTCTGCTGCCTTTGATACAGTTGACCATCCCCCCTCCTCCTCAAAAAGCTCCATGCCTTTGGTCTCCGTGACTGTACTCTTCACTGGTTATCTTCCTACTTATCCAACCGCACCTTTAGCGTTACTTACAATTCCACTTCCTCCTCTCCTCTTCCTTCTCTGTTGGGGTGCCCCAAGGCTCTGTTCTTGGACCCCTCCTATTTTCAATCTACACCTCCTCTCTGGGTCAGCTGATAGCCTCCCACGGCTTCCAAAACCATCTGTACGCTGACGATACCCAAATCTCCGCACGTATCACTAATTTACTATCTGATACATCGGTCTGGATGTCACACCACTTCCTCAAACTCAATCCCTCCAAAACAGAGCTAATAATTTTTCCTCCACCACGTGCCCCTTCCCCTGATCTCTCTGTCAATATTGATGGAATTACTATCAGCCCAACCCCGCATGCCAAGGTCCTAGGTGTTGTCCTGGACTCTGAACTCTCCTTCAAGCCCCACATCCAATCGCTGTCCAAATCTTGCCGCCTTAACCTCCGCAACATCTCCAAAATACGCCCCTTTCTAACCAAAGACACAACAAAGCTCTTAGTTCACTCCCTGGTCATCTCACGCCTTGACTACTGCAATTCCCTTCTCATTGGCTTACCTCTACACAGGCTATCCCCCCTTCAATCCTTTATGAATGCTGCCGTCAGACTCATCCATCTTACCAATCGCTCAGTGCCCGCCGCTTCTCTCTCTCAAGCCCTCCACTGGCTTCCGCTCACCCAACAAATCAAATTCAAAATACTAGCAACATCTTACAAAGCCATCCACAGCTTAGCCCCCAACTATATCACTAGCCTAGTTTTAAAATACCAACCTGATCGCCATCTTCGTTCCTCTCAAAACCTCCTGCTCTCTAGCAGACTTGTCACCTCCTCCAATGCTTGCCTCCAGGACTTTACCAGAGCCTTTTCAATCCTATGGAACTCCTTACCCTTAACTGTCCGATTATCTCCTACTCTATTAGCTTTTAGGCGATCTCTGAAAACCCTCCTCTTCAGAGAAGCCTATCCTACCCACACCTAACAACTCTACCTCCATTTTATCCATCCACCCATCCCCCTCAGTTACTGCCTTTTGTTTCACTTGATCCTCCCTTCTAGATTGTAAGCTGTAATGAGCAGGGCCCTCTGATTTCTTCTGTATTGAACTATAACTGTATTGTCGTCCCCCATACTGTAAAGCACTGCACAAACTGTTGGCGCTATATAATTCCTGTATAATAATAAATAAAATCATGCAATCCCATATACACAATCCTATGCCTACAGGCGATCCAGGGAAAGACACAAAATCCCAGCAAAGAGCAACTACAAGCTGCTCACATAATTTGTAATAAAAATATCTTTGCCATTCTGAAGCTTCGCTCCAACCACTTTGCAAATCTTTTTTATATGTACTGTGATTATGTACATTTTTATTAAAAATCATACAAACCTACAATAAAAATATTTGCATATATACAGGAAAAAAGAAATGTATATATATATATATATATATATATATATATATATATATATATATATATATATATATATATATATATATATATATATATATATATATATATACACAAAAAATTAGCCTACTTCAGCATAAAAAAGTAAATAAATAAAAACTCTGAAAAAAGAAAAAAAAAGGGGAATGTTAGTTGGAATACAACCAAACATGCCCCAAAGGGGGAGTGGACTTTCAGAGGCACATGATAAGATACATAACTCAAAATCTATAAAAAAGTATATAACCTTTATTGATTACACAATTAAAATTTAGTAAGGGGTAACAAAACACCCCTACAAAACGGACAGTACAATACAGAACACCAACAAAAGAAAATGGACTAAAAACAAAGCCATAAGCATATAATATTCGTATATCCAACTTTGTATATATTGGAAGGCTGGTTAAATTGTAGATCAGAAAATATACTTGACTGTTGAAGAGTACACTCGATTAACAGGTCATGTCAGGTCAAATAAAAACTCTGCTTTTTTGTCAGAAAAACAGAACCAAAAACATACAAACCAACATGTTATATTTTTTATTATTATTAAGTGTTCTTGCATGGCAAGACCACTTACTGATATCTCACATATATATTCTTATAGCCAAACTTACCACCCTAACTGCTCCCACAGTTTTTACACTAGACAGTAATATACTGAAACGTGCAGATTGTTCCCGATTGGTGTGCTATTACTTTATGGAACGTTTCGCCGAATGGTTCGCGAAATATCTGCGGAGCTAAAAAATCAGGACATGATGATTTCTAAACTGCCACCACTCCCTCATTTTCAAGCCCACCTACACCTAAATCTTTATATCAAAACTTTCAGCTACCCCTGCTGCCCTCAAAAATGTCCACGGCTAAGCCATAGTCCTGATATGGTCATAGTTTTCACAATATGACCATTTGATTGCAACTCACGCCGCCCATTGACATTCATTGAAACTCCACTCTAGCCACCTCAAATTTGAAGGGCAATTTCTAAACTGCGACTGTTCCTTCATTTTTAATATTTCAGAGACATACTATGCATCAAAATGTAGGTCTTGGTCTTGTGATTTTTTACACTAGAGACGTATGAAGATTGCCACTTCCAACTTTGGTAAGTTGTCCCATAAGAATGAATGGCGAAATGTTCCGGAATGTTCAAAACTAGACTATTTGTTTCCAACTGCCAACACTCCCACCAACACACACACACACACACACACCAACACCAACCACACACACACACTGCTGCCACTCCCACACACACATAGTTACTCCACCCACTGGAGACTACAGGTGGGGGGCAAGAACACTTCACACAATTTCCCTGGAAATTGTACATTTTCTAGCAATTATTATTATAATAATGCACAACAAAGCCCTAATCTCCACCTAAACACACCCTCAGGCTAAGAAACGGTTACACATTTATCCCATGCATGCAGCTTTTTTCAAAAATCCGTTCTTGTAAAAAAATCTAAGAGACATGAAAGGACAGAAAGAAAAGCCACACACCCAGAGACTGACAGACAGCAGCTATGGGGACCTGACATTCCTCCACGCCTTTGTCCAGGCTCTCGGCTGCCATCTGTCCTTCTCGAGACCCAGAATCTTCCCAACCTCACCCAGAATGTTGTGCACTACCACATTGACAGGAAGGAATTTTTTCGAGTGGAAATCGGACATCGTTGCATTCCACGTTAAGTAACAATTAACTAGAAAAATGTGTCTCAAAATCCTGATGCAACTCAAAGACCTGTACGACCACTCTGCATAACTCGAGAGGTAACGTGATACCTAGAGCCCCACCCACCCGCTTATAGAGTTATATATTTAAGGGGCACTGAAGAAATGGTCTATCGTCTCCTCCACACCACCACACGCCACTCTTGGGACAACCACGGTTCTCTGCAGAGCAATGCTTCAAGTTGCCCTACACAGAGTCTGCCATGGAGCGGGAGCCAGGCCAAATCCCGAAACTTTAAATGGATTCACTCTAGATGAAACGCAGACCCTCCCTCATAACAATTCCTGGGCAAATCCTCAAGGCCAGTGGCTCCAGGGCCTTCCTAGAAAGAGACTTAATTTCCTCCGCCGTCACTCGCCACTGCCGAAGCTTTTTCAGGCGCGTGGTAACTTAAGTCGGAATCTTACCATGTGGGACCCCCCAGACATTACAATGGCCCACCATTCTGCCAGCTTCGCAGAAAAGGCCTAAACCAGGGCTGAACAATACCAACCCACCCAGGCGGTTCATCTGCCAGCATGTTACCAAAATTATGTTTCAATAACATCAGAGAAAAGAATACCACCAAGTTGACCATACTTAGAACCACCCATCCACCTGGGAAGGTATGTTCCAGATCTCTTAATGAGGTTACATTTTTTTCCCCATAACAGCTGGAAGAGACAGCTAGGCATTGAGAGACACTGGCAAAACTCAGACAAAGCTGACATACAGAAATACTGGGATCAGGTAAGGTTTAATCAGGTCAATCCTTTCCCTTTAAAAGCAGAGTTCCGGGCACAAAATCGACCTAATCGATTTTGTGCCCATCCGCTGGCTCTTCTTCACCTGAAAAGGAATTGGATAATTAGGGTTATTTTTTTTTTTTTTTTTTTTACTCACCTTGTATTCGTAGAAAGAAATACTCACCTATTCTCCACTTCCTCCCTCTGTGGCCGCGGCCCGCGCCGTCACTTCCGGCTTGCAATGATTCCTGGGAGCTGAACGTCATCGCTCCCAGGAATCAATGCGACGGCACCGACCCCGCTCGTCACTTCTGGTATGACACCGCATTCCTTGGTAAACAGCTTCTGGGCATGCCCAGAAGCTGTGGAGGAATGCGGCGCTGCACTGGAAGTGACAAGAGGGGGCGGTGCAGGCGCATTCTGGGAGAAGAAGACACGGAAGAGGATGCAGAAGAGGATCGCGCCAGGTTTAGCTGCCCACAACAGAGATGGCAACGCTGTAGAAGAAATTTTATAAGTGAGTATTTCTTCTTGCAGGTAAGTGCGAACCGGGACAGATCAGAGGCTAGCCATTGTGGAATGTACTAGCCCTGACTGTCCCGGGGGTATGTTTATTGAAAAACTGTTTTTGTGCCCGGAACTCTGCTTTAAGAGTTTTCATTCCTTCTAGCCGGCAACCTTGGCATTGGCATCCTGTAGCTTGCTTTCCCAATTTTCAAGGCCGTAATTGTCAGGACCAAAATTTGATGCCTAAAACTTAAAATTCCTGTCGGGGCTCTGTGACAGTGTCCAGAAGCTCGAAGCTATCGCCTTCCTCTCCCATCCAAAAAACTTCACTCTTCGTGCCGGTTTACACTATTGCGATGCGGGAACACTGCGAATATACTGCGTGTTCCCTCATCGCATCCACAGCAGAGGCAGTTCACACTGCCATATGCGATGTGCTGGGAGTGTCAATTCAAAGTTAACAACACCCCCAGTCAGATCGCATATTGCAGTGCGAACGGACAGTTCACTAAGAAATCTGATCGCACTGGTGTGAACCACCATGCAATCCGATTCTGCTGCGGACCAAAAAACAATGTTACAACATTACCTTCATATATCAAAGACACCGTACACCTCCTACAAACATTAGAGGGCATAATCATACCAAAAAATGCCTTTCTAATTACGGTGGATGTGGAATCTTTGTATAGCAATATTCCCCACAAAAAAGGTATAGAAATTATCAAAAAAACACTGAGCCAAGGAAGTAACACCGATTTAAAGTTCAATAATTTCATTACTCAAATGCTCGAATATATTCTCCACCACAACTTTTTTACCTTTGATGGGGTCTATTATTTACAAACATGTGGCGTAGCGATGGGCACAAGTTGTGCCCCATCCTACGCCAACATATACCTAGGAGCATGGGAACGGGACTTTCTAACAAAGGAGGAAAACAGCCTATATACCGACCACATCACATTATGGCAACGATATATAGACGATATCTTGATTGTATGGGACGGACCGGAAGAGCTAATTGAGGGATGCCTGAAGGCAATGAATACAAATACAATATGTTCCTCACACTCAATTACAGCAACCATAAAGTCCCCTTCTTGGATACCTGGATTATAAAAGGACAAAGAGGGCGCGATAAGAACAACTCTATACAGAAAAGAGACAGCAGGAAACACGATTTTACATGCTACCAGTTTTCACCCGACACCCCTCAAGAAAGCCATCCCATACAGTCAATATCTACGACTCAAACGGAACTGTAACTTAGATAAAGACTTCCAAAATGAAGCAAGACTCCTGACAGACTACTTCAAAGAGGCTACACGAAGACTACACTTAAAAAAGCCTACAATAAAGCGAACCAACAAGAAAGACAACATATCTTATTCCCAACCAAACAACCAGGTGGCAAAAAACACAAAGAAAAAGAACAAGAAAAAGACAACACACGGATTATATTAAGATATACCAACGAACATCCCACCATAAAAAACATTCTTCAAAAGCACTGGCCCATTCTAAAAGAGGACCCCAAAATAAAACATCTGGTTTCCGAAAACCCATCAATAACATATCGTAAAGCAGGTTCCTTACAACAAAACCTCATACACAGTGAATTCAAAGAAAACATCAGGAAAGACCCCTGCAAAACTAAAGGAACGTACCCTTGTGGATCCTGTGCTCAATGCAACGTCATTAAAAAATGTGTGGAAACTACACTACCAAATGGGGAAAAATTTATACCAAGACATTTTGCAAATTGCAAGACAAAGGGAGTGATTTACTTGATGAGATGCGAATGCGGAGCATACTACGTTGGGAAAACAAAACAAGAAATGGGAAAAAGAATTGGAAAACATGTAAACAACATGGAACTATGTAATCCTGACCTCCCACTAGGAAGACATGTAGCGTACCAACATGGCTACAAAATGCCCAAAATAAACTTTATGGCTCTAGACAGAATCCATATTCCACATAGAGGGGGGGATTGGAACAAACGCCTCCTCCAAATAGAACTACGGTGGATACAACGTCTAAAAGCCACCGTACCCCCGGGCCTAAACGAAATAGCAAGCTATCGCCCTTTTTTGGAAGGTTTTGTATCAGGGAAAACTGATTAAAACATAAAACCTCCCTAAAAGCGTAATACTAAATAATGTTCAAAAAAATCCCTTTATGAACACACCTATTCGTGACTATATACTAACTGACAAAAACAAACCCCCCCCCCTCCCCCCCCTTTTCAGCCCCCCCCCCTTTTTCTTCCCCCCCCCTCCCCCCTTCATTTCCACATGACCTCCAAACTTTTTTGTTTTCCAAGGTACAATGAGCCCTTTTTCCTTTCTTTTTCCTTCTGCTGTTAAAACTTATAATACTTGATTATATAAATATATACTCTGCATTATTTATTGTATACTTACACCTTCTCAATATATTTGATATAACTTATTGACCTCTGATGAAATTTTTCAATCATGAAGAACGCACCCAGCACGGAAAGCCCCTGGGCAAGCCAGGGGTTAAACTAGGCACCTCGGAATATACCATCTTCCGTAAGACCCCCCCTCCCGGGATCTTGGTTCCTTCCTCCCGTGTCGGCGGCCAATAATGTGCGACTAGTCTCCCGATGCGCACGCACCCCACAGGCGCGTGCGCACAACAGGGAATGACGTCAGTCGCACAAGAAGCCCGGTGCGTGCGGCTCACAGTGCGCACGCGCGACGGGCTTTAAAAAGGCCGGGGAATCAGCGTCTCCTCACATCACCCTCACACCGAGGGAAATGAGGAGACAGAGCGGACGCAACCTGCAGCGAACCCCCAAACAACTGTAAGTGTTACCTTTCATTGCTAAAATCACCACTCCCTAATAAAAGCACTATACTTGGCTCCATTTGCCTGTGTCTTTTTCGGAGTTCTAACCAAAACAAGTCACATGTAATTCCAGCATCTAGATACCTGCATAGAACCCAAAAATACAGAGTGGACATTGAGGACGGCTGCACCAGTGCACCGAAAAAATAACTTTTAAGTTATCCTGAGCTGCCCAAAAACCGTGAACTTGCAACATACTTTGTAAGTAGTGGAAGACTTACCTTCTTTTTTACACACCTTCTCCAAACATTTGGGATACCAACACTATGTATATATTATACACCTACAGATTGGCCACTATACAAGGACGTCCAGATATATATTTATATATATTGTTTGCCGCCAAATTTCATCTGCCAATCCAGGCATAAACAGATCATCCAACCAATATCTAGTAAGTTGATGCCACCACCAATAATGTTAGACTTTTCAAAAATCCTTTTATTCAGTATCTCCTGATATTTACCACTCACCATACCTGCAGGTTGCTCACAATTGATTCTCGCTGCGGATCTTCTAAGACTTGAATAAATATCACCAAAACAGGTCAAACGTATGTACTTTCAGTGTTTTTCCTCACCGACATTATGTAACCAACTATATGAAAATATTATGATATATACAGATGATAATTAAATCCGTCACTATCTCTACAGACTTGGTGACACAAAACCCTTGACAAAGGCTACTCTGTTAGCCGAAACGCGTCGGGTCAACGTTTTGATGAATTCTCTGTGAAACATCCAAGTAATCCAGCCTGGAGAAACAGTCTCTTTCATCAAAAATAAAGTCACACATATTGCACCACTGTCACGGAAACTCTTTTCCCAAACCTAGCATTCTTCTATGCACCTTGGGTCTGTAACCCAAACACCTCACATCACCACAAATGTCTTTTAAAATATCTCTTTTATTGAATATACAATTGTATTCGCAATAAATTGCAACCATTTATTTTATACAACTGTGTATCTTTCACTTGCCCGTAAAAGTCCCACCCTTTGGCTTGAGAAACCAACCCATACCCCACACTAGACTCTAAAGGGACGGAGGCAAAACACAACTATAAACTCTCCAGAGATCAACCCAAAAAACACCCCCATAGAATCTTATCTCACTAGAAGATGTTACTGCAACCGCTGGGAATTACAGATCACGACAGGGCAGACATCCCATTCCCCATACATTTCTTACTATCATGTTACATATACAGAAGGCAGAGAAAGCTTCTAAAGGGCCCCAATAATGGAGCAGATGCAGGGGTAGACCCAGACCCCACCATAGAAAAGTCTCACACAGCATAATGTGCCAGTGTTGGCTCTCAGTACATACAGCACAATCTGCACCATTGACTATACTGTATACAGATCATTACACTGGGATGTGAAATCTGCATGAAAAGGATGATAATAGAAGATCTTTACATCTGGAGCACAGCCATAGAATGATTCCAGCAAATATTATGGGTAGAGAAACATCTCCTCTAAATATGTATTTGTTATTAATACAGAATGGAATTGATGTGAAGGATTTTCGGACCCCTGTGCAGGGGCGGACTGAGCGGTCGGGCACTTCGGACGTGGTCCGAGGGCCCGGCCAGGAAGTCAGGAAGGGGGGGCCCGGCTGGCAAGGGGGCCCGCCGCACAGTATACGATTTTAAGTCACCCAGCGACCCAGCAGCGCTGGGCGATAGGTAGTGTGAGCCTGGGAGGAGAGGAGGGGCCCGGCGGCGCTGACTGAGTGTGGGGAGGGGCCAGGCGGCTGTTCCTGCTTCAGTGACAGTGAGAGGAGGAGGGCGGGCCTTAGGGCGGGCCCTAGCGCTGGATTCAACGGAGGGCGGGCCCTAGCGCTGGATTGAATAGTAATGGTGTGCGGGAGGGGGAGGTGACGTCGATGTGCCCCGCCTCCACAGGGTGATACAACAACAAAGAGTAATGGTCGAGTTCAGAGTGGACTGGATGCCATTGCCTGATTGCCTGCAATTGTGCATGAGTTGTGTCGTCTCTCCTCTCAACATCTTCAATACCTTCATCCTCGATCCCTGGATTGTGAGTAGTTCTTGTGCCCTCTGAAATATAGCTCCACTCAATGGTCTCTCCTGTGGCTGTGAGGAATAATGTGTACATTTACATTATCCCACACAATTTTAATAAAAATATATGAATCATATATTTTTATTAAAATTGTGTGGGATAATGTAAATGTATGTACACATCATTCCTCACAGCCACAGGAGAGACCATTAAGTGGAGCTGGATTTCACATAGAGGCCATATGTTACAAGAACTACTCACAATCAAACAGAAACCGCCAGGGATCGCCAGTATTCGACGCCAACACGCACCCGCACACAGGACACCATGGAAATCCAGCGCTAGCCTGGGCCCCTCTTCTCACTGAAGCAGCGACGCCTGCCGGGCCCCTCCCCTCCTCCCACTACGTATCGCCGGGTGAGTTAATTTTGTACTGGGCGACGGGCCCCCCCTTTCTGGCCAGGCCCTCGTACCACGTCCAAAGTGCCAGACCACTCAGTCTGCCCCTGGCCACAGGCCCACAGCCTGCCAGCCAGCAACTGTAATTAAGGTAAGAGGCAGTGGCGGCTGGTGTGTTGAGGGCGCAGGGGGGCCGCTCCCCCATCCATGCGTCCTGCCCCCTAATCTGCATGCAGGGCGCCGGACGCATGGAGTGCAATGTTTTTTTTTTTTTTCAATCACCTGATTAGAGCCAAAGGCTCTAATAGGGCGATGGAAAGGGTGGACCCGGGGAGCAGAGCAGTGCGTCCCGAGCCCACCCATTGTGTGACAATAGCGAATGGAAATTCACTATTGTCACACCGATCCTCCTCCTGGCCAATCAGGAAGCCGGTCTAATACCGGCTTCCGGATTGGCCGCATGGCAAACCCCATGTCATTGGCCGAGCCTAGGAGGAGGCGGGAGCGGGAGGAGGACTCGAGAAGCCGCGCCGCCGGAAGCCGCCCGCCGAAGCCGTTGCCAGAGTGAGAAGAAGCCACCCGCCGGGAGTCCGGGACCTGCTCCAGGTTAGTGCACTGGTCTCTCGGGGGGGGTGGCACACTGCATTGAAAGGGGCACGCACGCTGAACTCTGCATTGATGAGGGAACGGCACGGCACAATGATCATTGCATTGAATGGGGCACAGTTGCTTTGAAGGGGGCACGCACGCTAAACTCTGCATTGTGGGGGCACAGCACAGTGTTCATTGCATTGAAGGGGGCAGGCACGCTGATCTCTGCATTGAAGGGGGCATGTACGCTGGTCACTACATTGAAGGGGGCATGTACGCTGGTCTCTGCATTGAAGGGGGGCATGTACGCTGGTCTCTGCATTGAAGGGGGGCATATATCTCCTGTACCATGACCTGTGCCATGCCTGTACCATGACCTGTGACATACCTGTACCATGACCTGTGCCATGCCTATACCATCACCTGTGCCATGACCTGTGCCATGCCTATACCATCTCCTGTACCATGACCTGTGCCATGCCTCAAAGTCATGCAATGTTTTACCGCGTTTTATGACGCGAAACAATACCTATTACATTTTTCTTTTTGCGCCCCCCCAAAAATTTTGAGCACCAGCCGCCGCTGGTAAGAGGAGCCAACTTGGCCTAGATACCAGAGAGCTATGTTGCGTTGTTTTACTGTGGGTGTGGCTGGAGGCGGGGTGTGGGTGTGGATGGAGGCATGGCAAGGGTGTGGCTGGAGGCGGCACATGGGTGGGGCCTGGAAGGGGCCCTTGATTTATTTTGCCCGGGGGCCCTGAGGGTTCTCAGTCCGCCCCTGCCCCTGTGGTCAGATGAGCCCCTGGGCAGAGAAAACATTTTCTTAGGGGGAGAGGCAGCAGTGATTAGTTTGGTGTTGTAAGGCTGATCCCCAGCATTTAGATCCACATCAATCACGGGCACGGCGACTCCTGAACTGGGAGGACAAGGTGGTCAGAGGTCCCAGGAATATATCACAAGCATTGCTATTTAAACTTGTCTGGTATGGAGGGCTGATCTGCATACAGTAGGTGTGCAATGGAGGAGTGGGGACAACACATGCTTTGCATTAAAAAAAAAAAAAAAAAAAAGAATCTCCCACCTTCCTGATACAGCAGTGGACTGTGACTTGAGCTCAGAACACCTGGGAACCCCCTCCCCCTGGTCGGCTCGACTTTGCCTGCAGTCCCAGCCCGGCCAGTCCTCTCTGCAGCTCCCCTCCCTCCCCAGGCTGTGATTGGAGCTGCACCGGCTGAGCTCACGGCTGACAACTCACATCGCCGCCGTTCATTGGCTGAGGGTGATTTCATTCCAAACCCGGCTCGTGAAGGATGCTCCTGTACACTGGCAGCTGCAGTGTGTGCTATGACAACGGCCCTCGTGGCGACCACTGGATAGAACTATGTGATCCTTCCCTGTCAGCTCAGCGGGACTGTGTGTGAATGAGAAGTGACCTGACACCGGGCGGGGCGAGCGGCCGCTAATAACTATGTGATCCTTCACTTCACTGTCAGCGGAGATACATGTCTGACAGTGAAGTGAAGCTCACATAGTTACAGCTATTAGCGGACGCTCCCCCCGCCCGGTGTCAGGTCACTTCTCATTCACACACAGTCCCGCTGAGCTGACAGGGAAGGATCACATAGTTATATCTATAGCGGCCGCTCGCCCTGCCCCCCGCCTGGTATGTCCATTCATGCACACATCTAGTAGTAGGACGTCATTGAGAGGCAGGCGGCCGGCCAGAGGCGGGACTTTTAAAACCTGCCCTGCGCCCTCCTCCTTCCCCACGACGGCCATTATTTTCGGCAATGTTAACCCATTATCGGCCGAAATGGGATAGGCCCATTTTTGGCCAATAATTTCGGTGGCCGAAATTTCGGTGCATCCCTAGAAATGACCAGAGCAAAAAAACACACTGACTGAACTTGAACAAAACACGCAACCAAATTTGAAAAGGAGCTGGGTCGTAAGGTCAGAAATACATTTTCTCTTTCACATAAACTATGACTATAGCAACAAAGGCGGAAAATTTTATCAAAAAAAAAAAAAAAATCGAGCAATACAATAAATACCTTATGCACACCTCCTGGGCAAAACACGCTCCTCAAGCGATAATATTGCAAATCACTTTGCACATTTATTCTGAGCTTTACAACCTTAGCGCCGAACATAAGCCACCCAACGACAATAGATCAAGGACTTTCTCAAATCATTACAGTTCAAAACCAGTTTCTCAACAACACGCTTGAAACCTTGACGGCCCTTTAACAGCAGAAGAATTTAAGACAGCAGTCAAACAAATAAACTAGGTAAAAGCCCAGGTACTGACGGCTTTTCCCTATCCTATTACAAAACCTTCCCAGTAGAGCTGCACGATTAATCGTATGAAAATCGCGATCTCGATTCACCCCCTCTGACGATCTAAACCTGACATATGCTCGATTCTTTGCATAGCTGAGGGAGCAGAGAAAACAGCTGTGGAAAACTCCCAGTAACTATAAACAAAATGATTACATTGTATCGTTCCTCCTGCAAACTCCTATCAGCATTTAAGTCTCCCAGTAACTATAAACAAAATTATTACATTGTATCTTTTCCTTCCCTCTGCCAGGGAGAAAGGAAGTTTAACCTCTTAAAGACTAGAACTTTTTCTGACACTTGTTGCTTGCAAGTTAAAATCATTTTTTTTTGCTAGAAAAGTACTTAGAACCCCCAAACATTTTATATATTTTTTTAGCAGAGACCCTACAGAATAAAATGGCGATTGTTGTAATATTTTATGTCACGCTGTATTTGCGCAGCAGTCTTTCAAACGCAATTAATAAACTTTAATGAATAAAAAAAAAAAAACGTAACAGTAAAGTTATCCCAATTTTTTTTTGTTACACAGAGAATCGTGATCTTTATTCCAAGCTAAAAAATCGTGATTCTCATTTTGGCCAGAATCGTGCAGCTCTACTTCCCAGATTTATTATTAGACCACTTTTTACGTGCATTTAATCAGCTTTCAAATCCAGACATCCCACCTATCAACCATTTCAAAGCACACATCAGTGATCCCCAAACCTGGAAAAGACTTTACACAAACCACTAATTATTAGGGCTCTTTCACACGGGCGATCCGATCAGATCCGCCTGTCAGTTTTTTAGGCGGATCTGATCGGAACCTCCATGCAGCTCTATGGGGCAGCGGGTGTCAGCGGAGACACCTCCGCTGACACCCGCGGATATCCTGTGCTTGAAATCTGGACGGATGGAAACCCTATTTTCCATCCGTTCAGTAATCGGAGCGGATCTGATGAGAGCGGACAAGCGGTCCGTTCTCATCCGATCCCCCATAGAGGGCAGCGGGTGCTGAGACATCTCCCTCTCCGCTCTGCAAGCGGAGACCGAGCTGTCATCCGCCCAGCTCAGCGGGGATCGCGGATCGATCCCCGCTGAGCAACACGGATCCGCCTACGGAGCGGACCGTGTGAAAGAGCCCTTACACCATTTCACTCTTAACCACTTGCCTACAGTGCACTTTCACCCCCTTCCTGCCCAGACAGATTTTCAGCTTTCAGCGCTCTCACACTTTGAATGACAATTACTCAGTCATGCAACACTGTACCCATAAAAAATTTGTGTCCTTTTTTTCACACAAATAGAGCTTTCTTTTGATGGTATTTAATCAATACTGGGTTTTTTACTTTTTGTGCTATAAATAAAAAAAAGACTTCGTGAACAAACGCATTTTTCTTTGTTTCTGTCATAAAATTTAGCAAATCAGTAATTTTTCTTCAAAATTTTGGCAAAAATTTATACGGATACTTATCTTTGGTAAAAATAACCCAAGTAAGTTTATATTATTTGGTCTTTGTCCACAAGCTATGGTGCTAATCATTGAAAAATTGATCACACCTGATGTACTGAAGGCCCATCTCATTTCTTGAGACACTAAAAAGTCAGGAAAGTACAAATACCCCCCAAATTACCCCTTTTTGGAAAGTAGACATTCCAAGGTATTTAATAAGAGGCATGGTGAGTTTTTTGAAGTTGTAATTTTTTCCCACGATTCTTTGCCAATTTTTTTTTTTTTTTTCTTTTTACAAATGGTCGTATTAACAGGTTATTTCTCTCACACAGCACATGTATACTTGCAACTACACCCCAAAACACATTCTACTACTCCTCCTGAGTATGTCGATACCACGTGTGAGACTTTTTCATAGCCTAGCCATATACAGAGGCCTAACATCCAAGTAGCACCTTCAGGCATTCTAGGAGCATAAATTACATATAATTTCCTGACAACCTATCACACTTTTGAAGGCCCTGGAGCACCAGGACAATGGAAACCCCCATAAAATGACCCCATTTTGGAAAGCAAACACCCCAACGTATAATCTGAGGCATAATGAGTCTTTTGAACGTGTCATTTTTTTTTCCACAAGTTTTTGGAAACTGTGGAAAGAAAATGAAAATGCATTTTTTTTTTTTTTTTTTTTTTACACAAAGTCGTCCATTTATGCAATATTTCCAACACCTAGCATGCACATAGCAAAAATTGCACCCCAAAATACATTCTGCTACTCCTCCTGAATATGTCAATACCACATGTGTAACACTTTTAAACAGCCTAGCCACATACAGAGGCCCAACATCCAAGTATCACTTTACACAAAGTTGTCCATTTATCCACTTTAAGACTGGGCCTATTTTTGACACTTGGTGTTTACAAGCTAAAAATATTTTTTTTTGCTAGAAAACTACTTGCAACCCCCAAACATTATATATTATTTTTTTAAGAGACCCTAGAGAATAAAATGGAGATCGTTGCAATATTTTTTATCACACCATATTTGCGCAGCAGTCTTCCAAATGCAATTTTTTTGAAAAAAATTCACTTTTTTTAATTAAAAAATAAGAAAGCAGTAAATTTAGTCCAATTTTTTTTCCATAATGTGAAAGATAATGTCACGCCGAGTAATTAGATGCCCAACATGTCATGCTTCAAAATTGCGCACGCTCGCGGAATGATGCCAAACATTGGTCCAAGATAAATTGCAGAAAATTGTTGGGCAAAAATAAATGGAGAAAATCAATTAACGCAAAATTCTCTGTATTGGCCTGCACACCTGGCTGTGCGGTGAAAGGGGGAATATTTGCTGATCCCGAGTTGGAGGGGAGCCATCTTGGGTTGGCAAGAGCATCTGGGAGGTGGGTAGTGGCCCTGGCTCTTGGGGGGGATGTGACACTCCAGTGCTGGTAGTAGGGGGGATTTGAAATTGGGAGTGATACCGCAGTGCTGGTGCTGGTGCTGGGCCTGGGCATTTGCTCCTGGGGTGCATTGCTGGTGGCAGTGCTGGTACTGGGCCTGGGCATAGGATCCTGGGGTGTACTGCTGGTGGCAGGGCTGGTACTGGGCATAGGATCCTCGGGTGTATCCCTTGTGGCTGCCTAGTTTCCAGAGCGCCATGCCCTTTTGGGAAGGATACATTCTTCCTCAGAGTCCATCTCCGATCCGCTACTATTAGCGACTTCAAATTCCGAATCGGATTCGGAATTGGATTCGGATACTGATGAGAGCTCCCCGGTGCTCTCATCAGTCATAGAGAGGATCTGAAGCACCTCCTCGCTGCTGTACACCCTTTTTGACATGCTGGCTGTGATGGGCTGTGCGACGGATGACGTTGACTGCGGATGATCAGATGGGGTGACAGGCGACGATGACAGATGGGGTGACAGGCGACGATGACAGATGGGGTGACAGGCGACGATGACAGATGGGGTGACAGGCGACGATGACAGATGGGCGACAGATGCACTGCTGGCGGTACTGATGGCAGTCTCTGGTGACAGGTGCACTTTATGGGTGGCAATTTCTGGGCACTGATGAGGTGACTGTTGGGTGACAGGTGCAATTGGGGGGTGGGGGGGTGGCTGATGACTGTGGGGACACTTTTCTTTTGTGATTTTACAGACACAGATCAGTAACTCACTGTTTCTGGCTCTGCTCTCCTCACACTGGAAACGGTGTGTGAGGGGAGAAGAGCTAGTAACAGTGAGTTACTGCTCTGTGTTTACATTTGTGAACGGCTGTGAATGGGTTCACAGCCGATCACGTGGTGAACAGCCACTGTCATTGGCTGTTTACCACTGTCGGTGACTAGCTGTGTTCCTGGGGAACACAGCGCCACCGACATGACCGCGCTGCGTGCTCCCGATCGCGCATGCGCGATATTCTTCCGGGATTTACTGTTGTGATCGGCTGTGTGATTAGAACACAGCCGATCACGTGGGAAACAGCCACGCCAATTGGCTGTTTCCCCCCCTGCCGGTGACGCGCTGTGTCTCGGGGACACGCCACCACCAGCAGTGCAGGGCAGCGCGCACATGATTGCGCGCCTGCCCTGCATGAATGGGCCGACGTCATATGACGTCGGCCCATAACAATGGCCGCAACGCTCTGCCGTCATTTGACGGTGGGCGGGCGCCACGTGGTTAAACACAGATCTGAAAATCTTTGCAAAAATGTTGGCAAATCGCATTCCCTTAATCTCAGAATTAATCACAAATTTGGGTCCCCCCCAATAAGCCCCCACCCACAGACCCCCAAATACCACTCACAGGTTTGGGGGAAGAGGCCCTTGTCCCCATCAACATTCTAACAAGGTGCTTTGAGGGGGCGCTCGCTCGTTTCCCCTTTTCTGACCTGCTGGGCTACATGCTCGGAAAAGGGTCTAGTACGTATTTCAGGGGTGGGGAGCCACGCTTTTTTCCCCCTTTTGCATTGTCATTCACAAGTTGCACGTATCATGCAGGTGTGAATTTCATGCGACACTTGAGGGTTTACATTAAGGTCTATGGAAATCAAGTCGCATGAAAGTCAGACCAAAGTAGTGCAAGAACTACTTTGAAGTCGCACAGATATGAACGGCTCTCTTTGGGAAAACATGGGTTGAGACTTCATGTGACTCTGGGGTCCAAAGTCGAACAAGTGTGAATGGGGCTTTACTCTTTAACCACTTAAGGGCCGCCCGCTGCAGTTATACTGCGGCAGGCAGGTCCTCCTGCGCAAACCGCCGTAGGTATATGTTGGTCGCGCGCCTGCTGCTAGGGGGCGAGAGTGCGCGCCGCCGCCAGCTCACTCCCGCCCCCACTCAGCAGCAGGGACTCCGATGCATGGGGAAGGCGGCTCTGATTGCCGCCTGACACCCGCAATTGTTCCCCACTGAGAGAGAAGAACGGTCAGCTGTTGTAAACACAGCTGACTGTTGTTCTCTATGGAATGATCACAGAGTGCCTGTGATCCTTCTTATAGGATCACCGGTCTCTGATCATTTCACAAGCCCCGCCCCCATACAGTTAGAAACACGCCCCTAGGTACACATTTAACCTTTTGATCGCCCCTGGGTTAACCCCATCCCTGCCAATGGCATGATTACATTAACAGTGCATTGTTTTAGCACCGATTATTGTAGTATTGTCACAAATGTCAGTTAGGGATCCGATCTGTCCGCCGCAATGTCGCAGATCGCCGCCATTACTAGTTATACAATTTAAAAAGTTACAAATCTTTCCCGTAGTTAGTAGACGCAATAACTTTTTCGCAAACCAATCAAAATACGCTTATTGCGATTTTTTTGACAAAAATATGTAGAAGACAACAAATTAGCCTAAAATTTTAAAAAATAAATAAAAATTTGATTTATAAATGTTTTTTTGGGAATGTTATATAGCAGAATGTGAACATTTTGTTTTGTTTTTTTTTTTAGAATGGTCGCTCTATTTTTTTGTTTATAGCGCAAAAAAAAAAAAAAAAAAAAATTGCAGAGGTGATCAAATACCACTAAAAGAAAGCTCTATTTGTGGGGAAAAAAGGACATCAATTTTGATATAGCGTCGCACAACCGCGCAATTGTCTGTTAAAGGAACGCAGTGCCAAATCACAAATGGCCTGGTCATTAACCACTTGCCGACCGCGGCAAGTACATCTACTGCGGCGGTCAGCCCCAGCCAGGCAAAGTGACGTACCGGTACGTCACTAGCCTTCGCCGCTCTGGCGCGCGCGCTCCCGCAGTCCCGCCGATGACTCGATTGGGGTCAGAACCGATCAGTCATCAGGTCCAGGCCAATCAGATTACACTCTGAGCCTGTGAAATGTAAACAAAGGCTCAGAAAAGATGTGCCCTCCCCTCCCATCATCCTTTTTGGATCCAGCGTGAGAGGAGAGCACATCTAACTGTAAGTACTGCATCAAGCACACATTTCTACATTTAGATAGGCACATTTAACCCCTGATCGCCCCCCCCCCAGTTAACCCCTACACCCCCTGTCACATTCAGCACTAATACAAACGTAATATATTTTATTTATTTCTGTATTTTGTATTAGTGCGATTGTGACTGACTTGGCGCTAGCGACTTCGTTTCTCTCCCAAATGAGGTTTAGGGCCCCCCCCCAATAAAGATTTAACCCCCTGATCACCCCTACACCCCCTGTCACAATACACACTGTATACAGTATACAGCATTTTCCTATATACCCGTACAAGTGTGATTTGGGAACAGGTATAGCACTTGCGGCCCTCCCTTTTTCACTTAAAATACCCGCCACCCCCCCAAATAAAGATTTAACCCCCTGATCCCCCCCTCCCCCCTGTCACATTACACCCCAATACAAACGTAATATACTGTTTTTCTGTATTTTGTATTAGTGTGTTTGTGACCTGAATTAGCGCTAGCAAGTGTTTGCGCACAGCATATATGGATACCTTTGCTGGCAGCAGCTGTTACATAGTTACATAGTAGGTGAGGTTGAATAAAGACAATAGTCCATCCAGTTCAACCTGTGTAGGTGTGTGTGGCAGTAATCATCTCACATAGCCCTGAATGTTCTGATCCTTGAGATGTACGTCTAAGAGTCTTTTGAAAGCCACCATACTACCCGCAGAAACCACCTCTTGTGGTAGAGAATTCCACAATCTTGTAGCCCTAACAGTAAAGAACCCCCCACGTTGCCTGAGGTTAAAACGCTTCTCCTCTAATCGCATTGTATGCCCTCGAGTCCTCATGCAATCCCTTCAACTGAACAGCTTTTTTTCTAAGCTGAGATCCCCATTGAGATATTTGTAAATTGCTATCATGTCCCCCCTCAGGCATCTCTGCTCCAGGGAGAATAAATCAAGCAATTGCAGACACTTCATAATTAAGGTCCTCCAATCCCCTAATCAGTTTTGTTGCCCTTCTCTGGACTCTCTCCAGCTCCAACACATCCCTCCTGACTCTGAGGACTGGCGATCAGAACTGGACAGAATAATCCAGATGCCGTCGGACCAGAGTTATAAAGTGGAAGGATTATAGTCTTATCTATGGAATACATCCCTTTCTTTATGCATGCTAATATTCTGCTGGCTTTGGCAGCTGCCGCTTGACATTGCATGCTATTGCCTAATCTACAGTATCATCAACCAAGACTCCCAGATCTTTCTCCATTTTTGATTTCCCCCCAAGGGTTCCCCGTCTAACGTGTATTGTGCTTTTATGTTTCTAGTCCCCCAAGTGCAAAACCTTACACTTCTCCACATTAAACCTCATTTGCCAAGTTGTTGCCCACTCCGTTATTTTGTCCAGGTCCTTCTGTAGGATATCTGCTTCCTGCTGTCAAGTTATTGCCCTGGCCAATTTTGTGTCATCTGCAAAAACTGATATCGAACTCCTAATCCCGACCTCAATGCTGTTTATGAATAAAATTGAACAAGGTTGGTCCCAGGACTGAGCCTTGGGGGACCCCGCTTACTACCTCAGACCAGTCTGAGTATGCGCTGTTTATTACCACCCTTTGGACACGTTCTTTTAGCCAGTTCCGTATCCAAGATCAAACCCTGCTGTCGATACCTGCAGACCTTATTTTATAAATTAAGCGCTTATGGGGAACTGTATCAAACGCCTTAGCGAAATCCAAGTACACCACATCCACTGGTCTGCCCCAATCTAGCTCACAGCTCACCTCCTTGTAGAATGTTAAGAGATTGGTTTGACAAGAAAGCCCATTTGTAAACCCGTGCCGATTACTGCTGATGTTGTTGTCTTTAGCAAACTCTACGATATAGTCCCTTATCATCCCCTCCAGAAGTTTACATACTATTGATGTCAAACTGACAGGCCTATAATTTCCTGGTATATGCCTCTGACCCTTTTTTAATATCGGAATCACGTTCACTTTCCTCCAATCCCCTGTCCTAATACTGTCAGCAAAGATCAGGAACAGTGGTCTAGATATACTGTAACCTTACTGAGTTCTTTGAGTACTCTCGGATGTACGCCATCCGGGCCTGGTGATTTGTTTGTGTTAAGTTTATCCAGCGTTTCCCCGATTTCACCCTCTGTTAGCCATAGTGGCAAGTCCTGTGTATTACTACTAACCATACAGTCATGATCAGTGTACCCCTCCGTTTCCTGTGTAAAGACTGACGAGAAAAAAAAGCATTCAGCACGATTGCTTTTTCAGTGTCCTCTGTAACCATCCTCCCATCATTGTTAATTATGTGTGCAATATGCTCTGCCCTAGTTTTTTTGCCGTTGATATATTTAAAGAATTTCTTTGGGTTTTTTTTTTTTTTTTACTATCCTCCGCTATTTGTCTCTCAAAGTTGATTTTAGCCATCTTGATTTCGCGTTTACTTTTCTTATTTGCCTCCTTGTATTGCTCGAAAGCCGATACTGTGCCCTCTGCTTTATATTTCTTGAAGGCCAATTTTTTTCCCCTAATAAGTTTTTTAACGCTTCGGTTTAGCCAGCCAGGTTTGGCTTTGTCTCTTCTAAATTTATTTCCCACATGAATGCACTGCAAGATGCATTTGCTTAATATTTTCCTAAAGCATTCCCATTTTTCCTCTGTGGTCAGTGCTCCCAAGGTTTGGTCCCAGTTTACCCTTTCCATCAATGAGTACAATTTTGGAACGTTTGCCCTTCTGCAGTTTAGGGTTTTTAAGTTCCCCACTTGCCTTGTTATATTGTCATTTACACTAAATGTGATCATCCTGTGATCGCTAGAGCCCAGGTAGTCCTGGACTCCTACCTCCGAGATTAGGTCTGGGTCATTAGTGATCAATAGATCCAGGACTGCGTTTTCCCTAGTCGGAGAGTCCACCAACTGTGACCTGTAATTATCCTGTAAGGTTTCCGTGAATAGACGGGCCTTATGCGAGTGTATAGTCCCCCTCTACCCAGTCAATGTCGGGATAATTGAAGTCCCCCAATATGATGACTGATTCCAGTTTTGCCACTTTACTCAATAGTGCTAAAAATTCCAGCTCTACCTCCTCCCCTTGTTTAGGTGGCCTATAGCAAACCCCCCCAATTACTTTTCCCTTTTCTCCTTCCCTATGGAGGAGTTCTACCAAAGTTAGTTTCTGTCCCAAGGAGGTTTAGGGTCCTCGACACCCCCCCAATAAAGATTTAACCCCCTGATCTACCCTACACCCCCTGTCACAACACACTGTATACAGTATATAGCATTTTCTATATACCCGTATAAGTGTGACTTGTGACCAGGTTTAGCGCTTGCCACTGTTTCTTTTATCCTTAGGATACCCGCCACCCCCTCCCAATAATGATTTAACCCCCTGATCCCCCATTGATCACCCCCAGTTAACCCCTTCCGTGCCCTGTCACAGTGTCAATTTTATAGTGTACAGTTTTTTTTCTGATCACCATTATTAGTGACACAGGTGACATTAGCTAGTTTAGTGTCAGTTTAAAAAAAGCGCAGATCCCTGGCGCATAGTTAGAAATAACCCCTTGATTTCCACACACATACACTTCCATTACTAGTATAGTGTTTGAACAGATCAATATCCGATCTGATCAGAACTATACTAGCGTCCCCATAGTTTAGGGTTCCCAAAACGCAGTGTTTGCACGGTCAGCACTGATTCCTGCCAGCGCCTGTGTTTAACCCTTTCACCCAGGCAAGTGTAGTAATCAATAGATTACGGTCACTTCCAAAAAAACACAACACACAAAACCGCTGTGTTAGCAGAGTCAGGCCTGATCCCTGCTAGCATTAGCAGTTTTTTTGGTAGCGCTTGAAATAGTCCTTGACAACCAGGTGCTTTTATTACCTGTGAGTCAACACCACTGTACAGGTAAATTTAGTTACCAAAATGTCCACAAACGTTTGTACAGTGGTGAAGAGGCTTATAGTATACTGGCCGTGTCAGATGATAGCAATGGGGAAGCTACACTGGCCGAATTACTGTCAGTATACGAACCTGATGACAGCAGTGGCTCCCTGACAGATAGCTCCGACGTTAGACCCAGGCGTATCCGACCCCATTCTGGAGTTGTTGAGATGCAGGAATAGCAGGGTGCTCGTATGGAGCAGAGTGTGGTTACTAGTGCCGCTCATCCTTCTGGCGACCTGGCAAGCGCCTGCGGCCTAGTACACCCTGGACCTAGTACAACCAGCACTGCAGTATCACTTGGTGACGTGGCGAGTCCCATAAGTGCAGTTGAAGCTGGTGCGGTGGCTAGCACAAGTAGTGGCCCGCAGTCACCGCGTATTCGAAGACAGGCCCGTAGAGCCCATAGTGCCCTCCCTGATGCGCTGGGATATCCCAATTGGCAACCCACTGATTCTACAGCGCCAGTACTTCCCCCCCCCCCCCCCCATTCACTGCCCAACCTGGAATCCACGTGGAGACCGCTGGTTTTACGCCCCTGAACTTTTTTGAGCTGTTCTTCACGGAAGATCTTTACAGATCTATTGTGGATCAATCAAATTTATACGCACAACACTTCATCGCCGCCAACCCAAATTTGCCCCTTGCCAGACCATTCGGCTGGAAACCAATAAAGGTTCACGATTTTAAAATCTTTCTGGGCCTTTCCCTCCACATGTGCATAACTAAACAGAGTGAAATGCGGCTATATTGGTCCACTAGCCCAGTTCACCATATGCGCATGTACTCCGCCTCCATGTCCAGGGCGAGATATGAGCAAATTCTGCAATATATGCATTTCAGCGACCATGAAATATGTCGTCCTCGGGGAGACCCTGAATATGATCGGCTCCACAAAATTCGGCCCCTCATAGACCACTTCAATCAGCGGTTTGCAGCGTTGTTTACCCCCAAACAAGTTGTCTGCGTTGACGAGTCCCTGATTAAGTTTACTGGCCGCCTTGCTATGAAACCGTATCTCCCCAGCAAGCGTGCCAGATACGGGGTCAAACTGTATAAACTGTGCGACAGGGCCACAGGTTTGCCTTCCGCAGCCTTCCGTTGTTTTTCTCGGGCTCTCCTGTCCCACCGGTTAACCCGAGTGTGCAGCCGGTGGTTCAATTAACCATAGAGCTAATTGGAGAGGAGAATGGCTCCAATCATTTCTATGGCTTAAGATACCGGAAGCTACGAGCATTTCATGACTTCTGTTTCGCCAGAAATAAACAGGGCCATTGGGAAATTGGGAAAGTATTTTATCACACCAATTTTGGTGTGGTCAGATGCGTAAAGGTCAGAGGAGAGATCTAGAGTCTAAAAGACCCCAATTTATAAAAAAGAAAAAAAAAAAAAAAAAAAAAAAGAAGAAGAAGAAGGAGTACCTATCACTACAGATTGCTATCATAGGGGATATTTAAATTCACTGTGATAATAAAAATGATTAAAAAAAAAAAAAAAAAATCAAGCCCCCCCCCCCCCGTCCCTGCGCACAATGGCGCACGCAAGCGTTGGTCTAGTGTCATATGTAAACCGCAATTGCAGCATGCATGTGAGGTATCGCCACGCATGCCAAGTCGAGTGCAGTAATTCTCTGTAAGCCTAAAGTGGTAATATGTAAAGACTTTTAAAGGTTTTTAAAAATGTACGTATTTTGTTGCTGCTGCACAGGCGTGCGCAGTTTTTAAAGCATGTCATGTTTGGTATCTATATACTCTGCATAAGATCATCTTTTAACCACTTAAGCCCCGGAGGATTTGGCTGCTAAACGACCAGGGGGTATTTTGGAATTCGGCACTGCGTGACTTTAATGGACAATTGCGCGGTCGTGCGACGCTGTACCTAAACGAATTTAGCGTCCTTTTTTTTCCCACAAACAGAGCTTTCTTTTGGTGGTATTTGATCACCTGTGCGATTTTTTGATCATGCGCTATAAACAAAAAAAAAGAGCGTCAATTTTGCAAAAATAGCAATATTTTTCAAATTTTTTATATGAAATTCCCCCCCAAAAAAATGTAAAAATCAAAGTTTAACATTTTCAGCCATTTCGGCAAAAAGCGTATTTTGATTGGTTTGCGCAAAAGTTATCGCGTTTACTAACAAAGGGAAAGATTTTTGTTGTTTTTTTTTTTAAACGCGTAATGGCGGCGATCTGCGATTTTTTTTGCGGTACTGCGACATTGGGGCGGACAGATCGGACCCTTGACTGACATTTTTGACACTTGGGGTTACCAGTGACATTTCTACAGTAATCAGTACTATACATATGCACGGTTACTGTAAAAATACACTGGTAGTGAAGGGGTTAACTTTATTTGGGAGGGAGGGGCTGTGTGTGTCCCTAGGGGCGTGCTTTCTACTGTGATTGGCTGTGGCTTGAGCTGTAAGGACACTGATCAACATAGTCATCAACATCAACATAGTAGATCCGTGTGATCAGTGTCTTTACACCGAGGAGAATGACTGGCAGCTTGTTTACACAAGCTGCCTGACTTTCTCCCTCTCCCCCGCCGATCGCAGAGTGGCCGGCGGACATCGAGTCCGCCGGTCACACGCGGGGGGGGGGGGGGGTCCGTGACCACGCGGGAGCGCGCCTCCGGCGGCGCGCGCTCCCTAGACCCTCACAAGCAAGCGACGTAGACCTACGTCAGTTTGCCTGTGAGGGGCTGACCGCCAACGTAGATAGTCGTTCGGCGGTCAGCAAGTGGTTAAATTTTACCAAACAATTTGGAATTATATAGTGTATTTGTGCAATAAATTAAAAAAAAAAAAGTTATTTTTTTCGCAGAAATTGCGTTTGGAAAATCTGTGCGCAAATACCGTGTGACAAAAAAATTTGCAACATCCACCATTTTATTCTATAGGGCCTCTGCTTTAACGAAATATATAATGTTTGGGGGTTCAAAGTAATTTTCTAGTAAAAAAAAATTACTTTTCATGTAAACAAAAAGTCACAGAAAAGGCTTGGTTTTCAAGTGGTTAGAAGAGTGGGTGATGTGTGGATAAGATTGAGCATAAAATGCCGGGACAGTTCAAACACCCCCCAAATGACCCCTTTTTGAAAAGTAGACACCCAAAGCTATTTGCTGAGAGGCATGGCGAGTCCATGGAATATTTTATTGCCACAAGTGTCGGGAAATTTATTATTTATTTTTTTTTGTGTTTTTTTTTTTTTTTTTTTTTTTTTTTACAGAAAGTGGTCACTAAATGATATATTGCTCACGCATGCCATGGGAATATGTGAAATGACACCCCAAAATACATTCTGTTGCTTCTCCTGAGTACAGGGATACCACATGCGTGAGACTTTTTGGGACCCTAGCTGTGTACGCGACCCCGAAAACCAATCCCCATCTTCAGGTTTTCTAATGGCGTAAATGGCTGATTTTACCACTGCACTACCCGTCACAGTTTCAGAGGCCCTGAAATTTCAAGATAGCACAAACTCCCCCCCCCAAATGACCCCATTTTGCAAAGTAGACACTCCAAGCTATTTTCTGAGAGGCATGGTGAGTCCATGGAATATTTTATGCTACCTCTCTGCAAATAGCTTAGGGTGACTACTTTCCGAAAAGGGGTCATTTGGGGGGGGTTGTGCTGTCTTGGCATTTCATGGCCTCCGAAACTGTGATAGGTAGTCAGGAGTGAAATCAACAATTTACGCCCTTGGAAAGCCTGAAAGTGGGGATTGATTTTCGGGGTCCTGTACTCGGCTAGATTGCAAAAAAGTCTCACACATGGGGCATCCCCATACTCAGGGGAAGCAGCAGAATGTATTTTGGTGTGTCATTCCACATATAACCATGTCATGTGTGAGCAATATATCATTTACTGACAACTTTGTGTAAAAAAAAAAAAAATAAAAATAAAAATTGTAATTTTCCCAAAACTTGTGGCAAAATATAAAATATTCCATGGACTCACCATGCCTCTCAGCAAACAGCTTGGGGTGTCTACTTTCCAAAAAGGGGTCATTTGGGGGGGGGGGGGGGTTTGTGGTATCTTGACATTTCGGGGCCTCCTAAATGCAATGTGCAGTGAGAAAATGCAATGAAAAATGTACGCCCTTTGAAATTCTGATGATGGTGATTTGTTTTCGGGCTCCCGTACACTGCTAGGCTCCCAAAAAGTCTCACATATGTGGTATCCCTGTACTCAGGAGAAGCAGCAGAATATATTTTGGGGTGTAATTACACATATACCCATGGCATGTGTGAGCAATATATATCATTTCAATGACAACTTTGTGTAAAAAAAAAAAAAAAAAAAAAATTTTTAGTCATTTTTCAAACACCTGTGACAAAAAAAATGAAATATTCAATGAGCTCAACATGCCTCTCAGAAAATTTCTTAGGATGTCTACTTTCCAAAAAGTGGTAGTTTGGGGGGGGGGGGGGGGTTGTACTGCCCTGCCATTTTAGCACTTCATGAAATGAGATAGGCAGTCAGAAATTAAAGCTGCGTAAATTTCATTATTTACACCATAGTTTGTAGACGCTATAACTTTTGCGCAAACCAATAAAAATACACTCATTGAATTTTTTTTTGTCAAAGACATGTAGCTAAATATATTTTGGCCCAAAAAAAAAAAAAAAAAAGACAAATTGAGTATATTGGATATTTTTTTTAAAAGACAAAGTTGAAAATGTAATTTTTTCGCAAAATCTTCGCTCTTTTTTTTTTATTAATATCGCAAAAAATAAAAAGCGCAGGGCTCATCAAATACCCCCAAAAGAAAGCACTGTTATTGGGAAAAAAAGGACGTAAATTTTGTTTGGGTACAGCATTGCTTGACCGTGCAATTGTCAGTTAAAGTCACAAAGTGCCAAGTTGAAAAAAGGGGTTTGGTCAGGAAGGGGGTAAAATCTTCCGGAGCTTAAGTGGTTAAGGGGGCAAATCCTTCCAGTCCAGAAGAAGTGGTTAATCTGTATTACTGCGAGGTTTCTAAATATTATGGCACTATTGACTTTTTTTATATAATATTTAACGTTTATTGCTGTGTATATTAGGTTTTGTTAAAGAATCGTGAATTATGTATAGCACAGTGAGTGCACCACATCTTTTTGAATGAAAGAAAAAACGGCTACACATGCAGAATTCCCCCAAAACAAATTGCAATGGTAAGGGTCTCACCATATGTTCAAGACCATAGTCCGCTTGGGCAATACTGGTACTGCTGAAAGTGTTGGTTTCAACTATATCTGCTCCACTCAGCAAATACTCCTGTAAATAAACAAATCAAAAATGTAAGAAACGTGTAGACTACTGAGAGAAATTGTCTTTGCTTTCAGTGAGGCTCACATAAAGCAGGATAATGTTCTTAAATATAGTGACTGCATTCATTTTCAATCCAAGGACTGGTAAGCTACAGTTTATTCTTAGGATTTATTATGCTTAAGAGCCCATTTGCCCCAGCTACTGTGCTAGAACATGATAGATGGATATGATGATAGCAGTGCTGATGCACCAATCGCATGGTTTACTTTTTCTTCCTAATCTCCCTGGCGGTATAATTATTTCAGATTTTGGTGTTGAAATCGGTACATTGTTTTGCATAGAAATCCGTTTTACAAAAAATAAAAAATAAAAAAAACTCACCTTCCCCTGTGATCCCCCGCCGTGTGCTCGATGCCGGCACCTGGCCTCCGGTTCCCTTCCCTGCAAGCGTTGTGATGCAGGGGGGGGGGGGGGGGGGGGTGGAACCGTGAGCAAATTCAAAAGTGTAAATACACTAAATGACATGATACAAAGCTGTGATCCTAACGGATTACACTGTATCATGCCATTTCACCACAGGATTTCACCTGGTGACTTTCCCAGAGCCCTGCCTGTGGTTTTCCAGTTCTTTGTGCCTGGAAAATAGAAAAACGACCATGGCGTCAAAAAAGCATTTTTGCGCAAAAGCGTTTTTAGACTAACTGGAAAACCGCGAAATGGAGTTACTTGAAGAACGGAGTGAAAGCGATTATGGGAAAATTCGTCATCAGGTACCGAAAGTGACGATTCTGATGTCTCTTTCTGGCACATCGCTCCGTTGGAAATTGCGAAGAATCATTTGATATACTTGCCAAACTCCACAAGCAATGTGCCAGAAAGAAACATCCGTTTCACTGTTGCCGTTTTCCAGTTCGTCGAAAAGCGATTTTGCGCAAAAAAAAAAAAAAAAAAAAAAAAAAAAAAAAAAAAAAAAAAAAACACACAACACACGCTTTTTGGAGGCTATGGAAATTCACAATTTTCCAGGCACAAAGCACTGAAAAAGTCACCAGGTGCAAACCTGTGCTGAAATGGCATGATACAGTGTAATCCGTTAGGATCACAGTTTTGCATCATGTCATTTAGTGTTTTTACACTTTTGAATTTGCCGCTGGGTTCCACCGTCGCAACGCTCGCAGGGAGGGAACCGGAAGGCAAGTGCCAGCAATCGGCCGTGCACAGAGCGGGGAGAGAGTGTGAGGACGACGGTGGGGGAGCGCAGGGGAAGGTGAGTAACGTTCTAGGGTAATCCCGAGTGTGGCTCAGGGTTACCGCTTTTGATACTGAAAATTAACCGCGAGCCACACTTGGGAATACCGCCAGGGAGGTTAAACAAACTTTATTGAAATATCAAGTGTTATGGATTGCCTTGCGCTGGGGAAAAAAAAAAAAAAAAAAAAAACAAAAAAAAATAAAAAAAACCTAGCTACAAAAATTAAAGGCTACTGATTTTTTGTAAGGCCCCTTTCACATCAGTGCACCGATCGGACCACCTATTGTTTTCTATGGGGCTGCAGATGTCAGCGGACATAGGTCTGCTGTCACCCACTGACATCCGATCCACTAAAAACAGATGTGGATACGTTCGCCATCCATCTGGCCTAACGGATCGGATGCCTTTTGAAAGGAAAATGGACATGCAGTCTGTTTCCATCCGACCACTCCATTGAGGACAGAGGACTGCGTCTGTGTCTGCATAGCGGAGCGGACACGAACTTGTCATCCGCCCTCTAAGCGGGGGATCAGTGGAGAGATCCCCTGCAGAGCAGGCGGATCCGCTTGGAGGAATTCAACCCTGAGTGAAAGGGGCACAAAGCAAAAGAAGAGGGTAATAAATCAGTAAATTTAAACAAACAACTACAGTATCTCACAAAAGTACACCCCTCACATATTTTATTATATCTTTTCACGTGACAACACTGAAGAAATTACACTTTGCTATAGTGTAAAGTAGTGAGTGTACAGCTTGTTTAACAGTGTAAATTTGCTGTCCTCTCAAAAAAACTCCACACACCGACTGCACGTTACTTTTCTTATTGTGCCTTAGAGGCATATACCCTCATTCCAACTGTTAATATTATAACCACCTATGGGTCTTATTGTACCTTGTGGGATGTTACATTGTTTCAGATATATTTTTGTTGGCGTATGCTGCCACCATATGTTGTTTTCTGCTTTGTACTGTATGTATTTGCTCTGGTTTGTCCTTCTTTGAATAAATAAAACATTAGAAAAAAAAAAAAAACAACTCCACACAGCCATTAATGTCTATACTGCTGGCAACAAAAGTGAGTACACCCCTAAGTGAAAATGTCCAAATCAAGCCATTTTCCATCCCTGGTGTCATGTGACTGGTTAGTGTTACAATGTCTCAGGTGTGAATGGGGAGTAGGTGTGTTCAATTTGGTGTTCTCATTCTCACTCTCTCATACTGGTCACTGAAAGTTCAACATGGCACCTCATGGCAAAGAACTCTGAGAAGAATAGCCGCTCTACATAAAGATGGCCTAGCCTATAAGAAGATTGCCAAAACCCTGAAACAGAGCTGCAGCACAGCAGTGTTAATTTTGGCAACTAAAAACATTTTCGTCGACTAAATTAACACAATTTTAGTCGGCTAAAATACGACTAAAACTAAAATGGCATTTTAGTCATAAGACTATAACTAAAACTAAATAAAAAATGGACATCATCAAAATTAACACTCCTTTGCTGGCCATTTCTATATCGGCAACAATTCCATCCAGAGCATGTAAGAATAGCACATTAAAGTTTAAACATGTATTGCACCACTGCATACGCATTAGTAAGGAGTGTAATGGTGTCGAGCGTTGGGACACCATTTTGTCTTCACAGCATCCATTTTGTACAGTGACAGGCGACCAGTTCGTTTAAAATCTGTCATTTCCTTCCCCCCTCTCTCTCCCTGGAGTTAAAGTAGCCCCCACCTTCCCACATTCTAGCAGGAGTGGTGTCTTCCAAGAACAGCATGAGGTCATAAAGCAGATCTTATCTCAAGCCATATCCTGACAGGCCAGGTTGTAAAATCTTATCAGCACAGATGTTCACTAAGGCTGACCAGGCTGTGTGGAATTCCACCAGCCAAATTGATCATTAGGAAAATGAACATAGTTACACAAAATGCATAACTTTTTACCTGAACATAACATATTAACAAAAAGTAAATATTTGAATGCCAAATAACATACTGGACGTAACAAGACCACACATGGTCACCCTGACATACAGGGAATTGGTACAAGCGATAAGATATTCCCTCTGTGATAAAAGATATTCATGTTTGATATTGTTTGAAAGCAAATTACATGCTTAGTTATAAAATATCAGTTTCAAGAATGTAACCCCTTACATATGTCGAGATATTAGGAGTGGTATGACTGTCCACAAAAGTACATTTGAAATGGTCGTAAACCACTGGACAGCCCTTTTGCCACTCTGTTGTAATTGGTCAGGGGTGTCCGTCACCGCCCTCTTGAACTCAGAGAAAAAGACAGGAGCTGATGGAGCTCTCAGTCTCATGTAACATCAAGGAAAAGGAACATCTATCCATTGGAGACCGATCACACATGTTTAGCTTCTGGAACTCTGATAATACCAGGACTTTTTGAATGCAAGTATTTACATTCTTTATCTTCATATTTCTAAATTGCTGCATTGTGTCTATTTCTTTGTAACCCATTTTTCTGTAAATATTTTTATTTGCACCAATCTTAACCTTATAATTAAACCTGATTTTGAAAAGTGTTAATTTTGTCTCTTAAGCTCTTAAAACGCAAACTGACCCAAAGAACCTGCCTCCTGAGAGCGCTACTGTTAGGATAAATCCTCCGGACATTCCTGTCTGCATGTGACAGAGCGTGTTATGGATGATTATTCTAAAGTCATAATTGATATTTCTAAAATCACGAGCGTCCGCTGGGCTCATTCAAATGTAGCGGTGTTGGCAGAGAAAGGGTTAATCGTTTAATTAACCCGGTGACAATCGCTCTCAGTCTGCTGGCATCTAGATTGTGGTCCAGCAAGCTGGACAATCTGTGTGTCGGGTGCAGCTGAGAGTGGCATTGTTACACAAGTGACGGCAGGGTGTGAGATTGCTTGGTCTTTAGTCACGAGTTGGATGAGAAGGCCAGGGGTCTGATACCCACCACCGTCACAAGGAGCATCTACTAAGCTGCTAAAAACTAAACAATTAAGAAAAAGGCTTTTCTTATATTTTCCCTAATATTTGATGTTGGTAATATATTCAGGTAATATGTGCAATAGAAATACATGGGTATGCTCCCCCAAAAATTTTTTGCCTGTTTATTATGTATTCGGTCTGACCAGACTATCGAGGTTGAGCAACCCTCCCCACCCCCCCACACACACCTGTACTCAATCAGTGTCCACCATCAAGTGGATATAGGAGGAGTCCCCTGTAGTGCATTTGCACATCCTTCCCAGCAAGGAGTATTATCTCCAAGGGTTAGAAAGGCTGGATTCATCTCTTTTTCATGGATAGTGTAGGACCCACTGATAATGGGGTACTTTGACGCAGTAGTGGGCTTGAGCACGATATGGCCATATGGTGGGACCAAACCCCCCATTTTTATTTATGGATTGTCTTCAGATTTGGTAGTTATTTCTTTTGCATTTGCGCGCTATTCTTTTTTAATATAATATGTGCAATGACATTACAGCCAATGGAGTTTACAGCAGTGTTAATTTTGTCAACGAAAACGTTTTGTCACCACTTTCGTACCCGGCATTTTTCAACTGACAAAAACGAGACACAAAGTATAGCACATTTTCGTCAAATGACGACAACTATGATGAAAATCAAATCAGTTTTCGTTAACGAACAAAAACGAGAATGTGAGGCAGGGACGTTTACCCAAGGGGTTTTCACGGAGCTCCGCCTGTGTGGCGTCTGGCGTAGCGTGCCCCGTGACGTCCGACGCGAGGAGTGGACTACTACAAGAGAGTCGACTCGAGACCAGTCACCTGACCTCACCAGAGTACTGCAGCACTACAGCCAGACTCGTCACACGGCACTGGCACCCGGCCACCACCACATCCAGAGCAGAGCACCCACTGTGAGTTAACAGCCAGGCCAGCTATTACTGCCTCCCTGAGTTCCCTCAGACCACTCATCAGTCACCACTGGCATCCGATTCCGCCATCCATCCAGGACTGTGTGCGTGCATATAGGCCGCTGAGGCCTGCCCGGCCCATCCTGTTCAACAACTTCAGTTCAGAGTCAGACCAGAGACCACCCTTAAACCTGAGACCCCCCATCCAGCACTCTGAGCAGCACTGTGTGCACTCACTGCACTGACTGCAGGCAGCAGCATTACAGGCCTCCTCTCTGACCTGACCATGACCATTTAGATGACTAAAATTAGTTTTAGTCGACTAAAATGTACTGGAGTTTTAGTCGACTAAAATGTAAGCAGTTTTAGTCGACTAAAATGTACTGGAGTTTTAGTCGACTAAATACGACTAAAACTAAAATACTTGCAGAAGACTAAAATTGGACTAAAACTAAAATGCCATTTTAGTCCTAAGACTAAAACTAAATTGAAATTTGCTGCCAAAATTAACACTGCAGCACAGTGGTTTAACAGGACAGGTTACACTTAGAACAGGCCTCACCATGGTCAACCAAAGAAGTTGAGTGCACGTCCTCATCGTCATATCCAGAGGTTGTCTTTAGGAAATAGACATATTGAGTGCCGCCAGCATTGCTGCAGAGGGGGAAGAGGTGGGGGGTGGGGGGGGTCAGCCTGTCAGTGCTCAGACCATACGCCACACACTGTATCAAATTGGTCTGCATGGCTGTCATCCCAGAAGGAAGCTTCTTCCAAAGATGATGCACAAGAAAGCCCACACACAGTTTGCTGAAGACAAGCAGACTAAGGACATGGATTACTGGAACTATGTCCTGTGGTCTGATGAGAGGAAGATAGAGTTATTTGGTTCAGATGGTGTCAAGAGTGTGTGGCGTCAACCAGGTAAAGAATATAGATACAAGTGTGTCTTGCCTACAGTCAAGCATGAAGGTGGGAGTGTCATATTCTGGGGCTGCATGAGTGCTGCCAGGACTGGGGAGCTACAGTTCATTGAGGGAACCATGATTGCCAACATGTACTGTGGCATACTTAAGTAGAGCATGATCCCCCTTCCTTATGAGACTGGGCCGCAGGCCAGTATTCCAACACGATAAACGACCCCAAACACACCTCCAAAGCGACCACTGCCTTGCTAAAAAAGCTGAGAGAGTAAAAAGGTGATGGACTGGCCAAGCATGTCTCCAGACCTAAACCCTATTGAGCATCTGTGGGGCATCCTCAAAACAGAAGGTGGAGGAGCGCAAGGTCTCTAAAATCCACCAGCTTGGTAATAACATCATGGAGGAGTGGAAGAGGACTCCAGTGGCAACCTGTGAAGCTCTGATGAACTCCATGCCCAAGAGGTTTAAGGCAGTGCTGGAAGATTATGGTGGCCACACAAAATATTGACACTTTGGGCCCAATTTGGACATTTTCACTTAGAGGTGTACTCACTTTTCTTGCCAGCGATTTAGAAATTAATGGCTGTGTGTTGAGTTATTTTGAGGGGACAGCAAATTGACACTATTATACAAGCTGTACATTCACTACTTTACATTGTAGCAAGGTGTAAATTTCTGCAGTTTGTCACATTAAATGATATAAAATATTTACAAAAATGTGAGTGCTATACTCACTTTTGTGAGATACTGAATATAGAGAGAGAAAGTGCATCGCTATTTTTCTTTAGACTATTTACTGCTGCAGGCATCATTCTACTATAACTGCTAAACTTCCAGCGACATGTGGGTAGTACAGTGGTTATTCTACCAGAAACATGTTTGAAAAAAATGTACATACATTTTAGGTTTGAATTTCAGGTTTGGCTGCCCAGATGCGAATCTGAAAAGGTTATGAGATATGGTGGCTGCATCAGTTTTCAAAACTAGAGCTAGTAAGCTGAAACATACTGCGTTTTTTTTCTTGGGTTTAACCACTTCAACACCAGACTTTTTTGCCCCCTTCCTGCCAAGGCCATTTTTCAGTGCTGTCATTTTGGATGACAATTCTTAGTAATGCAAGATCGAGGTGGTATTTAAAGTGATTGATGCTGATGGTCTGATTGTCTATCTCATTACTTGAGGCCCTAAAATGCCTTTTTTTTTTTTTTAAAGTAAACCGAGGCATGTGACTTTGCTATGTTTTCGAAAATAAAGACATTAAATACAATGGTTTTGTTTTTGCACAAAGTGATTTCTAAAGTTAACACACACACACACACACACACACACCACAGGCACACTTACAATTAACCCCCCCCCCCCAAAAAAAAAAAAAGAAAACACATGCTGATACTCCCCTGACTATGGAGTTACCGCTGCTTTTTTTTTTTTTTTTTTTTTTTTTTTAATGCAGCCTAACCACAAAGAGGGCCCAAAATACAAGGACCACCTTCAGACTTTCCAGGGGTGTAAACTACAAACCTAAATTTCCTGATTATATATAACTTTTTAGATGCTCTGGAGCAGGAGGGCAATAGAAACATTCTTGTATGTCCTCCCAGAACAAGAAAGATCCCACCTGGCCATTTATATATAGTGACTAGGCGGAGGTTATTAGTTAATGGCTTGCATAAAGGCCAAGTCAACCTTTTGCAACAATACATGTTTAGGATGTAACGTGGTGCAAACGCCTTCCACTCAACCCTCACATTACCTCCTGTGACAGTGGGCAGTTTTTCTCCCCCACAGACACGGTCACATTTAAAAATATTACAGCTATGTGGAGTTCTGCCAGCACAGCGGCACCAGTTATTCATTTACTGGGTTCTGTAAATGAATAAACTACGAGTCCTGTCTTCCACCGTCTGAATGGACTAAAAGTGCGATAATCAACGCAGTAGTAGCCTAGAGAATCTTCCTCAAACCCACCACTTGACAGACTTTACCAAGGTACGGGCAGAGAGCTAAAGGAAGAGTTCACAGGAGCCTGACATTGCACCACTGAGCAGGGGCGCAATACTTAAAGGCTAGGTTCAACTTTATTAAAGAGTCCATTCACATCAGCAGCTACACTAGAAAACCACTTGTGTGCTTTTTTTTTTTTTTTTTTAGGTTTTATAGAGAGATAGATTTGGACACCTGTCAGTTTTTATAGCTGTGTTCCCTCTCTATTTGTTCTACTACAGTAATCACTAAAAGTGAAAGAAAAGCCCAAATTTTAGGTTGTAACTAGAACAGGAAGAGGGGAAGTTTTCTAATGGGACACCGACTCTGCTAACAACTAGGGATTCCCTAACATTGGAGAGATTTCCAGTTCCAGTTTTGGACATGGGTGGGGAAGTGAAGGGAAATCTCCTCAAGATGGCAGGAATAATAGGGATAGGGGTTATAATCCTCCCTACTGTATGTGAAATAAAAAATAAAAACGGAATTTTTGTAAAATCTTACCTGTAAAATTCCTTTCTCTGAGTCCTCCGACAGTCGCCGCCCTCTTCATATTCGTCACAATGGGGGTTATTAGTTATTAGACTTTGCTCCGAAGGAGTAGCTAGGCAACAGAATATGTCAATATAAAAGTTTTAACACATCTCACCCCCAGGGGGTGGTCCCCTCAGTCAATACCCTCCCACTTCCTGTATCCATACTCCAGTTTCAGTGGAATAGCAGTAGAGAGTACAAACAACCCCAAAAGAGGGGCGGGGGCGGCGACTGTCGGAGGACTCAGAGAAAGGAATTTTACAGGTAAGATTTTACAAAAATTCCGTTTTCTCTTACTTCCTCCGACAGTCGCCGCCCTCTTCATATTCGTCACAATGGGGACGTCCCAAAGCAGTGCAAACATGAGGGGTGGGAAACGCAGCCGCGCCCAAGGCAACGCCGTCTCCACAGCAGAGAAAGGAACCTTACCAAAGGAAGGAAACCAGCTGGGCAACAGAAGAAAAAAACTTGCTCAACAGAAGCAAAAAAATCCCAGGAAAACAAATAACCCAGGGATAACAACATGTATCCCAAACAGCCAAGAAGCCCATACAAGAGGCTCTAAGGAACTGCCGCACTAAGAACCTTGCGGCCAAAGGAAGCATCTGCCGATGCCTGAACATCCACTCTGTAGAATTTCGTGAAGGTGTGAACGGACGACCAAGTCGCCGCCTTACACACCTGGGCCACAGAAGCCCCATGACGACAGGCCCAAGACGTACTCAAGAGATCTTGTAGAGTGCGCCTTCACAGGCACAGGGGGAACTTTCCCCTTCAAAGTATAGGCCTGTTCCACAGTCTGTCTGATCCATTTGGCAATGGTAGAGGCCGACGCAGCCAAGCCCTTCCGAGGTCCCTCAGGAAGGACAAACAAGGAATCCGACTTGCGGAAAGAATCAGTCGATTTCAGGTAAACCCTAATCGCCCGAACAACATCCAAGGAATGCAGCTCCACCTCCTTCGGATGTTTGGGCTTCGCGCAGAGCGAAGGCAGGACAATGTCCTCATTGATGTGAAAATCCGAAACGCTCTTCGGAAGAAAAGAAGAAGGGTTGGGTCGCAAGACCACCTTATCCAGATGAAGGACCAAGTACGGAGACTTGCAGGACAAAGCCGCCAGCTCCGAAACCCTACGAGCCGAAGTTATCGCCACCAAAAAAGCGACTTTTTTTGGACAACATGGACAACGAGATCTTCCTGATCTGTTCAAAAGGAGCGTGTTGTAACACGGACAGCACAAGGTCCAAGTCCCAAGGAGGCAAGGGTGCCCTCCTAGGAGGGACCAGATGTCGCACCCCTTGAACAAAGGTACTAACCAAATAGTTAGACGCTATAGGACGTTGAAAGAGAACGGCCAGCGCAGACACCTGACCCTTGACCGTAGCCAACGCCATACGCTGGTCGACACCCGTCTGAAGGAAGGACAACACCCTAGACACAGTATGTGCGAGGTGAAAACCCCCTGGACTCACACCAGGCAAAATAGGCCTTCCAAGTACGGTGATAGACCTTCCCCGAGGAAGACTTCCTCGCGTTAATCAAAGTGTGAATGACCTCCGGAGAGAGACCCCTATCCTTCAGGACCTCGGTTTCAACAGCCAGGCCGTCAAAGCCAGCGACTGTAAAGCAGGATGGAATATCGGCCCTTGAGACAAGAGATCTTCTCGAAGAGGCAGACGCCAAGGAGTGTCGACCACCAGGTTCACGAGATCCGCGTACCAGGACCGGAAAGGCCAGTCCGGTGCCACAAGAATCACCGCGTGTGGTTCCGAGTTCAACCTGCGAAGGAACCTGGGCAGCAATTGAATCGGCGGGAATGCATACAGCAGCCGATACTGGTGCCACGGGGCCACCAACGCGTCGGACGCATCTGCCCGAGGATCGCGCGTCCTTGCCACGAACCTTTTTACCTTGTTGTTCAGACGAGACGCGAACAGGTCCACTTCCGGAAGACCCCACTTCGCGCACAACATCTGGAAGACAGCCGGGTGGAGAGACCATTCCCCCTGATCCAGGGTCTGGCGGCTCAAATAATCCGCCTGCCAGTTCTCCACCCCCGGAATGTGTACCGCCGATATCGCCGGGACATGAGTCTCGGCCCAAGAAAGAATGTCGGCCACTTCCCGAGCCGCTCGGGCACTCCTGGTGCCCCCTCGGTGATTGACGTAAGCCACCGCCGTGGCATTGTCCGTCTGCACCCGAACCGGACAGCCGCGCAGACTGTCCGTCCAACGGTGAAGGCAGAGAGTTATCGCACGCAACTCCAGAATGTTGATCGGAAGGGAGGATTCCTCCTCCGACCAAGTCCCCTGGGCGGACAGAACGCCCAGAACACCACCCCAGCCCGACAGGCTGGCATCCGTGGTGATCACCGTCCATGAAAGAGGACGAAAAGACTTTCCCCCCCCCCCCCCCCGACACCACCGGGGACTGGAGCCACCACAGAAGATCCCTTCTGGTGCGACGGCTCAACGAAATCTGGACATCCAGAGACTGCGGACGCCCGTCCCACTTGGACAGAATCTCCGCTTGGAGACCCCTCGTGTGAAACTGGGCAAAGGGAATCGCCTCGAAAGCCGAGACCATCAGACCCAGACACCGCATGCACTTTCGCAGGGATGAGCACGGAACGTCCCTGAGGGACTGGACTTCTCCCTGAAGAACCTTGATTTTGTCGTCCGGTAGGAAGACCTTCGCTTGGACCGAGTCCAGGATCATTCCCAAATAGGGAAGACGAACCTCCGGGCACAGTGTCGATTTTGGATAATTTATCGTCCAACCAAACTCCTGCAGAGTCTGCACCGTGACGGACAGATCCTTCTCCAGACCCTGGCTGGTCGCAGATCGAACCAGAATGTCGTCCAGATACCCCAGGACAGAGATGCCCTGGGCCCTTAACAAGGCCAGCAGTGGCGCAAGCACCTTGGTGAAAACCCGCGGAGCCGAAGCGAGGCCAAAAGGCAACGCCACGAATTGGTAGTGATCCTCCGCAATGGCGAATCGAAGGTACCTCTGGTGACCCTTGAAAATGGGGATGTGAAGGTACGCATCCTTCAGATCGATGGAGGCCATGAATTCCCCCGGAACCAGGGCAGCCACCACCGACCGCAGAGATTCCATGCGGGACTTGCGAACCCGCACAAAGCGGTTTAGAGCCTTCAAGTCCAGAATTGGATGAACCTTGCCCTCCTTCCTGGGTACAGTGAACAGATTTGAATAGAACCCCCGAAATCTGTCCCGATGAGGCACCGGGACCACCACTCCCTGAGCTCTCAGGTCCCGCACCGCCAGGTGCAGATCCCGCAAACGCTCCGGAGACAGTTGAAGATTTGAGGGAAAAAATCTGCTCTCCGGCCGAGAGAGAAACTCGATCTTGTAACCAGATCGAACGATTTCCTGAACCCACCTGTCCCGAACACGGGCCAGCCAAGGTTGTAGAAAACCGAGCAAGCGACCCCCCACCCCAGAACCGGGTGAGGGCGCCCCTTCAGGCCGCACTGTTTTGGGCAGCGGATCCGGATTGGCCGGACTTCTGCTTACCTGTCCACGGCTTCTTTTGAGAGCCCTGACCTTTGAACGGTTTGCCCTTAAAGTGCGGCCGAAAGGACCCCTGAGAGGGCCGAAAGGAAGCATGCTTCTTACCAGGAGCCGACTTAGCCTTCTGGGATTGGGGTAAGAGCGTGCTCTTACCCCCAGTGATCCCCTTAATCAGAGTATCCAAGGATTCGCCAAACAGACGAGAACCGTCATAAGGGAGATTGGCTAAAGTCTTGCGAGAAGATTGGTCCACCGACCAACACTTCAACCAAACCAAACGGCGAGACAACACCGCCACACCGTGTACACGTGCGGCCAACGGGACCATATCCAAGTCCGCATCGCACAAATACATGACACCCTGATGGATTTGATCCACCATGTCCAATGTCGCCTGCGGGGCTGAGTCAGCCACCAAAACGCGCCTAAGCACCTGCGTCCAACTCGCAACCGCCATAAGGGAAGCAAACAGAGCTTTTAGCATAGAACCCATAATAGAATAGGTATGACGGGCAAGAGACTCCAGCCTCTTGTCTGTGGCATCCCGGAATACCGGGGTATCCTCAGCAGGAATCGCTTCAGAACCGCGATCGCGTGATCCACAGGAGGTGGTACACACCAACGCTCGTCAGTAGCGGGCGTGAAGGGATAACGCAGTTTAAACCTACTGGGTACCGCAAAAGGTTTGCGAATATTACGCCATTGTTCCTTAACGGTGCTCTGAAAATCATCAGTGCAGGGAAAAACCTGCAATGTTTTGCGCCTTCTCTTTGTCCCATAAGCTGCCAAAGCAGCCGGCGGACACGGTTCATCTTGCAAGCGCAGCGTTTGTTTGATGGAAGCAACCAAGTCATCCATGAGTGCAAGCTCTTCAGACGAGCCAGGGGGAGAATTATCCACCCCTTCAACCTCAGCCTCCACAAGATCCAGGGAGGAACGGGACCCCGACAAGGAGACCCCGGCCATATCAGCCCCCGCACCATCACCCTCTGAACCAGAGGAAATTGAAACTCTGGACCTTTTTGTGGATTGAGCAGCCACCAACATTTGCACCTGGGCAGCAAGATTAGCCACAATCACAGCCAAATCCCCCCCTGGGGGAGAAACAGCAGTCCCCTGGCTACCCACCAATGTGGCAGGAAATTTGCCCTCCTGAGAATCCATTGCCCCACAAAACTTATGCTGACAAGAAAGGGTTAACTGCCCCCTTAACAAGCGCGGCGAGCGCAGCCCACCGCCACACACACAAGCCTAATGAGACCCCCACAGGGAGAGCACAGAAAACAGGCAATGGATACAGGCAGATAGAAAACTTAAAAACCTGAGGGGACCCCTGTAGTAGCTGCTGCTGCGATCGGTGCACATCAGGAAAGAGGAAGTGATGCAATCAGGGCGCTCTTGTAAAGCCTATTAGAGGCTACAAGAAAATGGCCGCCCGCATTGAAAACATGCGGCCGGGGCGATGCAGGCAAAAATGGCGGCGCTTGGCGCCGAAAACGCCGCTCCCCCGCTCTGCGATGTAACACATCACCCATGTAAAAATCAACATGGCAGGTCGCCGCAGCGACAGCTGTACAGTGCCCCCAACATGACCAAAGGCATGCCCCACAGCACACAGCGCTTCACACAGTAACAGGCAGACACACAGTGCCACACAGCCCCCCCTCCTGCAGCCCACAGCGTGCAGGCAGAATGACAGGGAGCCAAATAGTGTGAATAGAGGCAGGTTACACAGTCCCAGACTGACACCCTCCCTGACAGACAGGTCCCCACATAAGTACACTTACCTTCTAATGACGCGGGGGACCCGCACAGGCGAACAAACCGCAGCACATGAGGCAGGGAGAGTCACATCCAGGACGCACGAAACTGGGGTTAAGAAACCACACAGCGTCCAGTGAGGTAGCCACCTCACCAAGCATCCCTGCACCGAACAGGGATGGGTCGTTCACTGTGCCAGGAGCGATACCTGGCTGAACGCTCAATGGCAGGCCGGGAAAACCACTGACCCACAACCTGCGACCAGGGGGATCAGCCCGAGTCCCAGCCCGCACGAATCCTCTTCATCAGAAGAACTAAACGCTGACAAAATGAACAGCTAAGCAAACAGAGAAAAAACTCAAACAAAATCAAAAAAAGAATAGAGATAAGGCTGAGACAAATGCCCCAGCATAGAGACATCCAGCTACTCCTGACAAGCTAGACATTGAAACTGGAGTATGGATACAGGAAGTGGGAGGGTATTGACTGAGGGGACCACCCCCTGGGGGTGGGATGTGTTAAAACTTTTATATTGACATATTCTGTTGCCTAGCTACTCCTTCAGAGCAAAGTCTAATAACCCCCATTGTGACGAATATGAAGAGGGCGGCGACTGTCGGAGGACGTAAGAGAAAAAAAGGTTTTGCATTTAGATATACTTTAATCCATTCTTCACTGGTCAAAGCAATTAAAGCTTCCAAGCAACTCTGAGGTTAGCATCTCAAAGCTTTTTGGCACATCTTAACTACCCTTCAAAAGCATTTAGGAGTGCTGCATCTTTTTTTTTTGTGTTTTTCTTTCCCCACAGACATTTTTGTCCTTTATTTTCACTTAGTATACCTGCGAATAACACTCACAGGTCCCTGGTTGGGTACACAAAATTCTCAGTTAGACACTTTCACCTAATCAGACTGCAGAGAGGAGCATTCTTCCAAGGAAACCTGTATTTAGAGAAACAAAGGGTTGCCATCAATGCCTTTTTTTTTTCCTTCTTGAACAAAAAAGGAAGAAGATAGCGAGGCTGGGTTTACACTTATGCAAATTGGATGCAGGTTTTCCTGCATCCAATTGGCATGACTGGAGAGAGTGTGACCGGCTCTCAATGGAGCCAGTTCACACCTCCGGGGTGGCCGCTGTACGCATTTGGAAGGGGTCCTGTGAATCTTTAGCTCCGAATCAGGTGCCAATTTAGGCAGACATTTGGACCCGATTTGCATGGGATTCAGCCCCCTGCTGTAAGTGCAGCATGTGTGATCCCAGCATTTGTTGTATGGCTGTTGTGCATAGCAAATGGCCTTAATCATTTCTTTGGCACCAGCTTTAAATAAGCATGCAACTCAGTTTCTACTTCACTTTGGCCTCAACTCAGGATACTTTAACCAGTTCAGTTCTTCAAGAAGCACTGAAACTATAAGAACAAGCAGAGGCAACCTTGCTAGTGACAGCAAAGAAACTAGTCATTTCATAAAGAGGTCAGCAGTGAAAGACAACATATATACCGTATATACTCGAGTATAAGCCGACCCGAGTATAAGCCGAGGCCCCTACTTTTACCACAAAAAGATGGGAAAAATCATTGACTCGAGTATAAGACTAGGGTGAGAATGCAGGGCGGCGGGCATGGTGCAGGAGAATGCAGGGTGGCGGGCATGGTGCAGGAGAATGCAGGGTGACTGGCATGGTGCAGGAGAATGCAGGGTGACTGGCATGGTGCAAGAGGATCCGGGGTTGTGGGCATACTACAGGAGATGCAGTGCTGTGGGCATGGTACAGGTGGACCATGCCCGCAGCACTGCATCCCTTGTAGAGTGCCCGCAGCCCTGCATAATGGCAGGTAGTGCAGCCGTTTCACTTACCTGTTCCAGAGGCGCCTTCATTTTAAAAATGGCGCCGCCCGGCGCCAAAACGTCATTGCGCACGCGCCGCCGCTCGCATACTTTCGGCTATTCCCGGCCTCTCCCGAGCGGCAGCGGCGCGGTGACATGTATGCGCCAGGCGGCGCCATTTTTAAAGCTTAAGCCCGTCGGAGCGGCCAGGGACTTTTTTTTTTCTTGACTCAAGTATAAGCCGAGGGGGACGTTTTCAGCACAAAAAAAATGTGCTGAAAAACTCGGCTTATACTCGAGTATATACGGTAAATCTATATATAGGCCTTCCGTTACTGTATAGAATATTGCACTTAAAATTACCTTGTGAATTTTGTAGATTATATCAGGCTGGGTGATGCTTAAAATATCATTATTTCCTTTTAAGGGTTTTCTATGGTCTGCAAATTCTTGCCCCCTGAATGAATCTTCTGAGAGAGATTGCTGTTGGATCATGGTGCCCATCCCACCGTCAAGCACCAGGATTCTTTCGCGGAAAACAGATTCCAGTTCCTCATGGAGACTGCTCTGTAGAACAGCTACAATAATGAAAATGATATACTGATCAATTTTGCAATGAGAAATAAAACAAAAGTTAAAGTTAATTAAATTACTATACCAAAAAAAAAAAAAAAATGCATTACTTTTTTTTTTTATATTTTCATTAGAAAGCTGTGTAGCTCTAAGCTTCACCTTTCCTCTATGAGCATGTGTTATAGTAGTGGGTGGAACAGAAGTTGAAAGCTGTACTAAACTGGTTTAACACACTAGTGGAAGTCTGCACAACCTAGGGTGACAATTATGCATGAGCAGAGGCTAAAAAGTTGACCTGGCAGGATCAACTGGGGAGAACTAAATAGAAAAAAGCCTGCAGAGATGCAAATGAAGTGAGAATTAAATCGACCAGAAAAACTTTTGGAAATATTACACATTTTAAAATGAGAATTTCTTGATGGTCAGGGGCGCATGTGTGTGGCAGAGGAAGATGGCTGCGTAACCTATCCACTCCACCTGGGCACTAGTCGAGTGGTCATGTTTACCCCACACCCTACATACCAGGCTATCCACCTGCCGAAAAAAACAGCTTCATCTCTGCACCGGCTAGGCATGCAGCGACAACCCAAGGGTAATGCACCATAGCGCTCTGCACCTAAAACCCCCTCCACTCATCCAGCCAAGATGGTGCTAGACACCCCCACAGATGAGTAAATCAGGCCTCACAGCCAACTGGTACTCAATGGACAGCAGCAACGCCTGCCTATGCTCTGCACAGCCTTGAGATGCCTACCAGTGCAAGGACCCCATAGACTGCTTTTCTGGAGAAATTCAGGGCCATTATGGGAAAAAAAAAAAAAAAATGGGGACAGCTTCCTACAAGTTATCAGTGGAGCTTCTCTGAGAGTGGGGGAAAGTGTCAGAATTGGCCTGGATCCGAAGTGGTTAAATCCCACCCTCTTGCTGCCACACACCAGTTACATGTGTTGCAAGAGGTTAAATTGTTATCTTACTCCCCTTGCTAGTGAAATCTCAGCCATATGTTATCCTTATCGACAAGCAATGGAACAAAGGTAAAGAATGCTATTTGCAAAGCTGATTTTTTTTTTTTGGGGGGGGGGGGCTTAAAATTAGAATTTCGGTTTGACAAAAAAAAAAAAAAAAAAAAAAAACCACATAAAAACGCAGTTAAAAATCGATGCCTTCCAAAACATTCAATACAGAACTAATCAAATTAAGATTCATACAGTGCCTTTTAGTTGAGAACACATTATGTCATCCTAAACATATTTCTCGACTGGTAAAATTACAGCAAAAGCAAGAGCATATAAATTGATTTTATGAACCAAACACTTGTGCAGATAATAACAGCACATATATTTAAAGAAATGCGCAACAGAAATATAAAGAAAAATCACACAAAGTATGCAAGAGAACGCTGTAAAGACACAACCAGATTACCCGTATCGCCAGATTGATTAACGATCGGCGGCATTGCGAACAGTCAGCTTGCACCCGCAGTTTGTCCAAAACTGCAATAGTTGTGTAATAACTCAACGAAGAAACGTAGAATACCTATCACGGTTACACCGTGACTGCGTTCCCAGCGTGCTTAATCGTCCTGAGCATGCTCAATACATTAAGCCAATGGCAAACGAAAGAAAGATGGGTGGAGTTAACCTTCCAAGGCCATATAATTTGGCGGGGCGGGCTATAGATTAGTTATAAAAGCGAGTTGGAGGGAAAAAAATCAATACACACACGAGCGGATATGTAGTCTTGCTCCCAGGTTTATTATAAAAGCTTGTTGATACCAGCCAATTTATCACAATTCAAATGTAACACACAATGAATGTTTTGATATAATGCTGTGCAGTTCGTCCAGCTGTACAATGATTCTTACATCACCTGTTTTTTTTGTTTTATTTTCCTACTTTTTCTGATATGTGTATGTATTACCATGTATGTAAGTATTTTTTTTTTCTTTTTTTTAATCTTGCTTCCTTTATGTGATTTAATGCCAGTCTCCCTGTGCTTTTATTTTTCAAACAGACTAGGCATGGAAGTTTATCCATCCCAGCGTGGTCTGTTTTCTTCATTGCATTCTACTTGGTAGCACACACAGTCTAACTGTAATCCAATGGTCAGGTTTTTGCTGACATACTCCTATGCAGTATCCACTCCCACCTCTATGCCCCTAACCTGAGTACACACTTTTTTCATGGCTCAACCAGCAAGGTAAATGGAAAAAAAAAATCGACACAAGTGAGGTGGATGCAGAAATCTTCCCCATTTTACTATTCTATTATGACAGCAGGGGCTCTTCTGCTATCAGAATACGTTGATCAGCGCTGCACACCACTGACTGATCAAGGTTTTCCAGCAGGACTATTCAACAGAAACCAATCTAATGGTCAGCCTCTATCCAACTGGGCAGACCGTACACAGATCGAAATTCAGCTTGTTCAGTTTCATTCTGTGTGTATCCAGGTTTAACATCCCTGGCAGTCTGATTATGTCCAGATTTCTGTGCTAAAAGTGGTACATTGTTGTGCATGGAAATCTGTCGTTTTACATTTTAAAACCCACCTTCCCCTGTGATCCCCTGCCGTCCTCCCGCTATATGCTCGGCACCTGTCTTCGGGTTCCCTTCCCTGCGTGTGTTGCGACGCAGGGGGGTGGAACCGGCAGCAATTTAAAAAATGTAAATACACTAAATTACATGATACTAAGTTGTGATCCTAACGGATTACATTGTATCATGCCATCGCTCAATTCTTCAAGTGACTCAGTTTCGCTGTCGCTATTTTCCTGGAAAAGCACAGGCAGGTCACTGGAAAAGTCACTAGGTGCAATCCTATGGTCAAATGGCATGATACAGTGTGATCCGTTAGGTTCACAGCTTTGTATCATGTCATGTAGTGTATTTACACTTTTGAATTTGCCGCCGGTTCCACCCCCCTGCTTCGCAACGCTCGCAGGGAAGGGAACCGGAAGGCAAGTGCCAGCAATTGGCCATGCACAGAGCGGGGAGAGAGTGTGAGGACGGCGGGGGATCGCAGGGAAAGTGAGTAACATTCTGGGATAATCCCGAGTGTGGCTCGGGATTACTGCTTTTGGTACTGAAAGTTAACCCCGAGTCACACTCGGGAATACCGCCAGGGAGGTTAAAGGAGAATAAAATAGAAAAAAAGGTGCATCCAAATTAGAAATTAGTAGCCAGCATAAATCACCACATGATATCAGAAACAATATATAAAATGCAGAGCTTGATAAAACATTAGATATTAAATAAAGTCCATATGTTGTGTAGAACAGTGGCCTCAACCCTGGCCTACAGGGCCCACTAACAGGCCAGATTTGCAAGATAACTGAAATACATCCCAGGTGATATCATTTGCTGCTCAGTGATTGCAGTACTCTAGTCTGCATCTCCCCAAGGTAATACTTAAAATCTGGCCTGTTAGTGGGCCCTGAGGACCGGAGTTGAGGACCACTGGTGTAGAACACCGAGAAAGCACAGTTGTTCACAGTGGCGGCCCGTGCATAGGGGGCGCCAGGGCGCCGCCCCCCTTAAAAAAAGAGAAAAAAAAGACAAAAAAGAACAATAAAGTTCTGAAAAAAAAAAAAATCGGTTCGCCGGCCTAGGTGGTGGCTAAAGGGGGGGTGGGGTTTACGACCCAGAAAGGCGCAGATTGGCTGCCTTCTGGGGGCGTAACCTGGGTGCAGGAAAGAGCGCTTGGCCACCCCCACCTTCGTGATATCCTGGCTGTGATTGGTCCAGTCTCCAGCCTGGACCAATCATCATCCAGGACATCCGATCCCTAACGTCACAATGGGGGCGGTGCCGGTGCGTGCGTCAGTCACTCACCGTCACTCGGAGGACGAGGGAGAAGCCGCTCACCTTCCCGCCGCCGCAGAGAGGACGAAATGGATCGAGGAGGGAAGAACCCGCCGCCGCCGCCAGGTAAGTGCATTAAATTGAAGGGAGCACGCACGCTGGTCTCTGCATTGATTGGGGGACAATGCTGTGGGCACTCTGCAATCATTGGGGTACAATGCTGTGGGCACTCTGCATTTATTGGGGTACAATGCTGTGGCACTCTGCATTTATTGGGGTACAATGCTGTGGCACTCTGCAATCATTGGGGTACAATTCTGTGGCACTCTGCAATCATTGGGGTACAATGCTGTGGGCACTCTGCATTTATTGGGGTACAATGCTGTGTGCACTCTGCAATCATTGGGGTACAATGCTGTGGGCACTCTGCATTTATTGGGGTACAATGCTGTGTCACTCTGCAATCATTGGGGTACAATTCTGTGGCACTCTGCAATCATTGGGGTACAATGCTGTGGTCACTCTGCAATCATTGGGGTACAATGCTGTGGGCACTCTGCAATCATTGGGGTACAATTCTGTGGCACTCTGCAATCATTGGGGTACAATGCTGTGGGCACTCTGCAACCATTGGGGTACAATTCTGTGGCACTCTGCAATCATTGGGGTACAATGCTGTGGCACTCTGCAATCATTGGGGGACAATGCTGTGGGCACTCTGCAATCATTGGGGGACAATGCTGTGGGCACTCTGCAATCATTGGGGACAATGCTGTGGCGCTCTGCAGTGATTGGGGACAATGCTGCGGCGCTCTGCATTGAAAGGGGCAGGCACGCTGAACTCTGCATTGTGGGGGCACAGCACAGTGTTCATTGCATTGAAGGGGGCACAGCACAGTGTTTATTGCATTGAAGGGGGCACAGCACAGTGTTCATTGCATTGAAGGGGTCACAGCACAGTGTTCATTGCATTGAAGGGGTCACAGCACATTGTTCATTGCATTGAAGGGGTCACAGCACATTGTTCATTGCATTGAAGGGGGCACAGCACAGTGTTTATTGCATTGAAGGGGGCACAGCACAGTGTTTATTGCATTGAAGGGGGCACAGCACAGTGTTTATTGCATTGAAGGGGGCACAGCACAGTGTTCATTGCATTGAAGGGGGCACAGCACAGTGTTCATTGCATTGAAGGGGGCACAGCACAGTGTTCATTGCATTGAAGGGGTCACAGCACATTGTTCATTGCATTGAAGGGGTCACAGCACAGTGTTTATTGCATTGAAGGGGGCACAGCACAGTGTTTATTGCATTGAAGGGGGCACAGCACAGTGTTTATTGCATTGAAGGGGGCACAGCACAGTGTTCATTGCATTGAAGGGGGCACAGCACAGTGTTCATTGCATTGAAGGGGGCACAGCACAGTGTTTATTGCATTGAAGGGGGCACAGCACAGTGTTTATTGCATTGAAGGGGGCACAGCACAGTGTTTATTGCATTGATGGGGGCACAGCACAGTGTTTATTGCATTGAAGGGGGCACAGCACAGTGTTTATTGCATTGAAGGGGGCACAGCACAGTGTTTATTGCATTGAAGGGGGCACAGCACAGTGTTTATTGCATTGAAGGGGTCACAGCACAGTGTTCATTGCATTGAAGGGGGCACAGCACAGTGTTCATTGCATTGAAGGGGGCACAGCACAGTGTTCATTGCATTGAAGGGGGCACAGCACAGTGTTCATTGCATTATAGGGGGCACAGCACAGTGTTCATTGCATTGAAGGGGGCACAGCACAGTGTTCATTGCATTGAAGGGGGCATGTACGCTGGTCTCTGCATTGAAAGGGGGCATGTACGCTGGTCTCTGCATTGAAAGGGGGCATGTACCATCTCCTGTACCATGACCTGTGACATGCCTATACCATATCTGTGCCATGCCTATACCATATCTGTGCCATGCCTATACTATCTCCTGTACCATCACCTATGCCATGCCTATACCATCACCTGTGCCATGCCTGTACCATGACTTTAAAGTCACGCAATTTTTTACTGCGTTTTTTGGCGCGAAGCAATACCTATTACATTTTTCTTTTTGCGCCCCCCCCAAAAATTTTGAGCACTAGCCGCCACTGGTTGTTCACTCTCTTGACACCTTGTGTATAGTAGCAAGAGAGCACTTGGTGAGCAGATAGGACATGCATCTCCACTACATTAATCTGTGAGCCTCTTACCAGAAGGGATTGATCACAGTTCACACAGTAATCAAAAAAGGCCTTTAAATCTCAGGAGAGATCCTATTGCAGTAAGTATCATCCTCACAGGAGACACCAGGCTCTATGTCCACATCAGGGGCTGTATTGTATAATGCATTGAGTCCTTGCAGGCATTCGGGATCCTATAGGATGTCGGCATCTATTTCCTGTGTTGATCCTTCATAAAGTGACGTTCAGATAACGTAGGCCACACTCCCTGAAGACATGGACTACTACCAAACATGTAGGAGGAGTCCGCCCACGTCTGACGTCACAAGCCGGAGGATGTTCGCTGGTGCTGCGGCGTCTCTTACACTGATCTGGCGTTCTGTTTGTCTGAGCTGTTTTACATTGGTTTGTGGTGAGTGCAATACATATTTTTAATAAAATACTTGTTTGAGACTACTGCACCATTTAGCCTTTTTTTCCCCATGGTTCTATATACACCACCGGATGCCTGCAAGGACTCAATGCATTATACAATACAGCCCCTGACGTGGACATAGAGCCTGGTGTCTCCTGTGAGGACGATACTTACTGCAATAGGATTTCCCCTGAGATTTAAAGGCCCTTTTTGATCACTGTGTGAACTGAGATCAATCCCTTCTGGTAAGAGGCTCACAGCTTAATGTGGTGGAAGTGCATGTCCTATCTGCTCACCAAGTGCTGTCTTGCTACTATACACAAGGGGTCAAGAAGGTGAACAACTGTGCTTTCTGGGTGTTCTACACAACATATGGACTTTATTTAATATCTAATGTTTTATCAAGCTCTGCGTTTTATATATTGTTTCTGATATCATCTGGTGATTTATGCTGGCTGCTAATTTCTAATTTGGATGTGCGTTTTTTTCTATTTAATTTTCATTTCATTTATTTTCCGCTGCTCCAGCGATATCCTGCAACATAGATATTCTTGACTTCAGGGCTTCACACACTATTGTGATGGATAGCCTATTTAATAATTCTGGTACACTCAAAAATAGTGTCAGTGGTATTTTCATGAGGTTAAAAAATCAAAACAAGTGAAATGCATTTGAATTGGGACCTAGTCCTCATTGAGCGTTGCATATCTGAAAAAATTGTACCAAGGAGTCTCAGGTGGGAGCTGGCTCCATATAATGGAGAACTTGACATAGAGGACTGATTCCAATTTTTTAATCAGGTGGGCATTTCTCTATTGAATTACCTAGTTACTAAAAAGAGGAAAAAGTTGGTCAAAATCGACGAGGAAGTCGGTAATATAAAGAGTCGATTAGAGCCATTCAAATCTCAGGAGGAATATAAAAAATGCTCCGACAACCTGAAAAAACATCTTGAAAAAGAGAAACTTGATCAAAAAAATAAGAAAAAGAAAAAATATCTTAGGCATGTTGAAGACTATAAAACCAATCGACTTTTCAAGTGGCAATCAAAACTGGAAAGCCCCCAGATGACGGGGCGTGGCTAGCCGGCAAGATGGCCGGCCGAATGTGATCGGAGCTCTGCGGGCTCCACTCGAGCTCCATGCGGTGTACCTTGATACCCACCTTGATCCGGACCTCCATGTGAGTATTGCGGCAGCTTGCGATACATACCGGGCAATATGAGTAAGGAGACAAGTAGGGAACGTCCCACTACGGCAACAGAACGTTTGAAGGAGTTTGTGTGGACCGAGAAGCAGGAAGTAGGTCGGAGCCCACCAAACACACGGAGTGGAGGAAGCAGCAGCAATACACAGAGCAACATGCCGGTGGAGAAACCAGCAAAACTCTCACTTGAACAGGTACATTCTCAACTTATGGCTGCTATAACTGCAAGTAATACTATGTTGACTGGTAAAATGGAGGAAATTAGAATGGATATTGGTTTAATACACCATGATCTGCAGGCTGTGAGAGAGCGGATGGCAGAGGCTGATAAAGGATATCCTCATTAGAGGATAATTACACTCCAGTGCCAAATCGTATAATAGCAGCTGAAAAGCAAGTAACATACCTTAATCAAAAAGTTGGTGACTTAGAAAACAGATTAAGACGAAATAATATCAGATTTGTGGGCTTACCGGAGAGGGCTGAGGGGAAGAATCCTGGAGAATTTGTGGAGACATGGATTAAAACCCTATTTCCTGATACTACTTTCTCCACAGCATTTGCAGTAGAAAGAGCCCATAGAATTCCTGCAAAACCACCAGCCCCTGGAGCCCCTGCAAGACCTTTACTTGCACTATTTTTGAATTGTAAAGATCGGGATCTTATACTATGGAAAGCAAGACAAAAGGGCACCATTCAATATAAAAACGCACAAGTTTTTTTTTTTTTCCCTGATTTTTCAATAGATCTACAAAAATTGAGAGCTACCTTTTTTGAAGTTAAAAAAAAAATTAAGAGAACGACACATTATCTACTCCATGGCATACCCTGCGAGGATGAGGGTGGAGGAAGATGGGAAAATATATTGCTTCAATACTCCGGAGAGTGTACAAGAATGGCTTTGCTCGAAAGGAACTATAAAGTGATAGGAAAGAAGAATCTTGCCATTTTCCTTTGTTTTTCCTTGTTATGAAAACTCTTTCTTTTTCCCTGGTGAAGGATAGGGATGATCGAACTTTTGAAAAGTTCGGTTCGACCAGAACACCCGAACTTCACGAAAGTTCGGTTCGGATTTCAGAACCCCATTGAAATCAATGGGACCCGAACTTCTGTAATCAAAAAACACCATTTTTAAGCCCTAAAACCCAATAAATGCCCCTAAAAAGTGCCTAGGGTTCTGGGTCATGCCCCAGGGACTATTAATCACACAAAAAAAAGTTCTTAAAAATTGTCATTTTTGATAAAAAAGCCAATTATTGAAAAATTAAAAAAAAAAAAGAGATTTTTTTTGATTTTTACTTTGGATTTAGTATCTGGGGGGTCTAAAAGGTGTGCATGTGAAGTTTCAGCTCTGTAGCATGTCCAGAACCATGAAAAAAAAAAAGATAATTTTTCAGTAGAACAGGGATGTGGTTCGGGAGCCTCCTTTAACTTTAACACCTATATGATCTTTTTTTCTGGTTCTGGACATGCTACAGAGCTGAAACTTCACAGGTACACCTTTTAGACCCCCCAGACACAAAATCACACAAAAAAAGTTCTTAAAAATTGTCATTTTTGATAAAAAAGCCAATTATTGAAAAATTAAAAAAAAAAAAAAAAAAAGAGATTTTTTGATTTTTACTTTGGATTTAGTATCTGGGGGGTCTAAAAGGTGTGCATGTGAAGTTTCAGGTCTGTAGCATGTCCAGAACCCCCCAAAAATTAGCATTTTCTTATAATTTTTATTAGAACAGGAATACGGCTTCTCTACGGCGCTTTTTCTTGCATTTATCGGGCATTTTTGGAGGCAGGCATGACTTTTTTTGGATTTAGTGTCTGGGGGGTCTAAAAAGTGTACCTGTGAAGTTTCAGCTCTGTAGCATGTCCAGAACCAGAAAAAAAGATAATTTTTCAGTAGAGCAGGGATGGTGGGACCCCTCTTTTACACTTATATGATCTTTTTTTGGGGTTCTGGACATGCTACAGAGCTGAAACTTCACAGGTACACCTTTTAGACCCCCCAGACACAAAATCACACAAAAAAAGTTCTTAAAAATTGTCATTTTTGATAAAAAAGCCAATTATTGAAAAATTAAAAAAAAAAAAAAAAAAAGAGATTTTTTGATTTTTACTTTGGATTTAGTATCTGGGGGGTCTAAAAGGTGTGCATGTGAAGTTTCAGGTCTGTAGCATGTCCAGAACCAGAAAAAAAAAGATCGTTTGTATTAGAAAACTTTAAGCACAGGAATATGGCTTCTCTGCTGTAACACCTTGCCGGTTTAATAGCAGGCATTTTTTTGGGTTCTTTGCAGTCAGGAAAAACATCTGAACTTGTGTATAGTAGTACTGTGCACAAGTTCTGATGTTTTGCCTGCCTCCAAAATTCCCCAAAAAATGCCAGCAAAAACACACCTGGGCATTTTTTTTTTTGACGCTAGCGTTTTTTTTTGGCATTTTTTGGGGTTCTTTTGAGGCAGGCAAAACATCTGAACATGTGTATAGGGGGGATATATAGACATATATGTCTGAATATATACCCCTAGACATATATAGGTGTGATAGTAGCAGAAATAAATGCTTGCGCTAATGAAATCATTTACAGTAATATATTTCTGCTACTATCACACCTATATATGTCTCGGGGTATATATTCAGACATATATGCCTATATATACACCCTATACACATGTTCAGATGTTTTGCCTGCCTCATATGAACCCCAAAAAATGCCAAAAAAAACGCTAGCGTCAAAAAAAAAAATGCCCAGGTGTGTTTTTGCTGGCATTTTTTGGGGGGTTTTGGAGGCAGGCAAAACATCAGAACTTGTGCACAGTACCACTATACACAAGTTCAGATGTTTTTCCTGACTGCAAAGAACCCAAAAAAATGCCTGCTATTAAACCGGCAAGGTGTTACAGCAGAGAAGCCATATTCCTGTGCTTAAAGTTTTCTAATACAAACAATCTTTTTTTTCTGGTTCTGGACATGCTACAGACCTGAAACTTCACATGCACACCTTTTAGACCCCCCAGATACTAAATCCAAAGTAAAAATCAAAAAATCTCTTTTTTTTTTTTTTTTTTTAATTTTTCAATAATTGGCTTTTTTATCAAAAATGACAATTTTTAAGAACTTTTTTTGTGTGATTTTGTGTCTGGGGGGTCTAAAAGGTGTACCTGTGAAGTTTCAGCTCTGTAGCATGTCCAGAACCAGAAAAAAAGATCATATAGGTGTTAAAGTTAAAGGAGGCTCCCGAACCACATCCCTGTTCTACTGAAAAATTATCTTTTTTTTTTTCATGGTTCTGGACATGCTACAGAGCTGAAACTTCACAGGTACACTTTTTAGACCCCCCAGACACTAAATCCAAAAAAAGTCATGCCTGCCTCCAAAAATGCCCGATAAATGCAAGAAAAAGCGCCGTAGAGAAGCCGTATTCCTGTTCTAATAAAAATTATAAGAAAATGCTAATTTTTGGGGGGTTCTGGACATGCTACAGAGCTGAAACTTCACATGTACACTTTTTAGACCCCCCAGATACTAAATCCAAAGTAAAAATCAAAAAATCTCTTTTTTTTTTTTTTTTTAATTTTTCAATAATTGGCTTTTTTATCAAAAATGACAATTTTTAAGAACTTTTTTTTGTGTGATTTTGTGTCTGGGGGGTCTAAAAGGTGTACCTGTGAAGTTTCAGCTCTGTAGCATGTCCAGAACCATAAAAAAAAAGATCGTTTGTATTAGAAAACTTTAAGCACAGGAATATGGCTTCTCTGCTGTAACACCTTGCCGGTTTAATAGCAGGCATTTTTTTGGGTTCTTTGCAGTCAGGAAAAACATCTGAACTTGTGTATAGTGGTACTGTGCACAAGTTCTGATGTTTTGCCTGCCTCCAAAACCCCCCAAAAAATGCCAGCAAAAACACACCTGGGCATTTTTTTTTTTGACGCTAGCGTTTTTTTTGGCATTTTTTGGGGTTCTTTTGAGGCAGGCAAAACATCTGAACTTGTGTATAGTGGTACTGTGCACAAGTTCTGATGTTTTGCCTGCCTCCAAAACCCCCCAAGAAATGCCAGCAAAAACACACCTGGGCATTTTTTTTTTAACGCTAGCGTTTTTTTTGGCATTTTTTGGGGTTCTTTTGAGGCAGGCAAAACATCTGAACTTGTGTATAGTGGTACTGTGCACAAGTTCTGATGTTTTGCCTGCCTCCAAAACCCCCCAAAAAATGCCAGCAAAAACACACCTGGGCATTTTTTTTTTTGACACTAGCGTTTTTTTGGCATTTTTTGGGGTTCTTTTGAGGCAGGCAAAACATCTGAACATGTGTATAGGGGGTATATATAGGCATATATGTCTGAATATATACCCCTAGACATATATAGGTGTGATAGTAGCAGAAATATATTACTGTAAATGATTTCATTAGCGCAAGCATTTATTTCTGCTACTATCACACCTATATATGTCTAGGGGTATATATTCAGACATATATGTCTATATATACCCCCTATACACATATTCAGATGTCATGTCTGACATCAAACATGTCCTCAAAAAAGCACTGGCAGTGGCAGCCCCTGCAGCATTAAAAAATGCTTGCTGGTGAGAAGCCACATTCCTGTTCCGAAGCAGAGAAATGATCATTTCTCTATAGCGGTCACCCTGCTATGGAAGGGTTTTGTCACCCTGCCATAGCAGTCACTGTCAGTTAACCCTACACTACACTACGGTCCCCTGACACTTAACACTTTCCCTACAGAAACTAAATTTTTGAAGCTAACTTAAGTGTAAAGGAGCACTCTAACTACACTAGATATCCCTTTCCTCACACTAAAAATAGCTAAATGACACTTTTAAAGTAAAATTAACAGAACTGCTTCCACTCTCTTCCATGTCCAGTATAACAATGCTGGGAATATGGCGGGGGCGATCTTATATACTGGGGGGCGTATTCACTAATGATTGGTCTAGGGACCCCCTAGTCACTCCAATCACATTCCTAGCATTCTTCTGCCCCCTCAATTGGCTTTTGCTAATGGTTCTGGTCCAATCACGGGCTTTTAAAGCCCATTTCCTGAAGCATTGCATTTTGGGCGGTTCTGGTTGCCGAATTCCGAACTTTTTGGGCAAAAAGTTCTAAATTCGGCCGAACCTCGAACACCCAATGTTCGGGCCGAACCGATGGTGGACCCGAACCGTTCGATCATCCCTAGTGAAGGATACAGGAAGGAAAAAAAAAAAAGAAGCATGTGGATGATGGAATGACGAGGTGGGGGGGGGGGGGGAGTGAAGGGACTGGGAGTCAAGGAACTATGGTTGTTTTTTAATTTTTTTTGTGTGCATTTTTTTTTTTTTCGGGGTTCCTCTCCCCCTTCCTCCCTCCTCCCACCACTGGTAATTCTTTGAGCCTTTTTTTTTTTTTTTTGATGGCTTAGCAAAATTCCTTTTTTATTCCTTAGGGCTCTTTCACACGGACGTTCCGTTTGTGCGTAAATCACCCTGTAGTGATGTGATAATTTCTTTGCTCATCTTTCAAGTGTGTATGGGAATGGCAGGCAGGATGTGATTACTTAGATCTAAATAACTGTAACCTTATACTAGACATACTAATAATAAATAAATAGACCACACGATATTTGCTTGGACATAAAAGGCCGCGGCTGCTTTAATTATTGGCTTAACACATACATAAATAAATACCGTACTTCAAACTTTATTTACATATTCAAAATCACGTCAACACAACCTAGCCACTACGGCTCAGGTTGACAAATATAACGTTAACTTTCAGAACCATTATCCAGCTAATACTTAAAATAAAAGCACCAATGCTAAGGCGACAGTATGTGCCAATAACTAATAACTGGCCGCGACGACCAAAGAAAAAGGGTGGGAGGGGGGGGGGAAGCAGTAGATGAAGTCCTTGAGGTGAAGTGACCCGGAGTCCCGCAGCCACTACTTAAATAGCCCCTATAGAACCAGTTAAGGCTAGTTTTCTTGGAAAAGAGCGGGATATTTAAGTGGGAGCGGAGCTCCACGCGCAAAACTGCCTAGAAACAGCTGCTAATCGAGCGGGAAAACTGCAGTTTCATACAGAAACTGCCTGGATACCCGCTGATTTGGGTGGGAAGCTCAAAACTGCTTGACCTGGGTCAAAAGTTCAAGTGCTGAACTATAAAATTACCTGAGAGATTAACTGCCTAATCCCCTATTATCTAATGGCCCCCTGCCGCCATCCCATAAAGAAATGGGGGGCTTTACCGCACCCCTTTCTTTTCATTCCTGTTATGTTTGTTTTGCCCTTTGTCAATATGGCTGCTGTGCTTTCTTTCTCTCTCTGCAAGAAGGATGAGGTCATCAAAAAGGGCAGAGCAAGGATTGCTGGGTAAGACTGGAGAAAAGAGAGACATGAGGACACACAGGAATTTCATGCTTAGAGAACAGACTGTAAGTGCTTCAACATCCCCTCAGTGAGACACACAGAGACACTGCTAATGATTTCATGTTCCTATCAGGAGAATATCTTATGTTGTATGGTTCACTGAATGTTATTTCTTCAATACATGGACATTTAAACACTATGCTGTGTGGAATACTGTGTATATGGATATGTTTTCTCAATTGGGATTTCACTTGCTAATCACAAGCCCTGATTGAGTGGAGGCACTGGCGCTTACTATAAATCCTGTCCTGATCACACAGATTATATAGACTCTGCTCCTAAATACTACACAGGTGGCGTCATTCTACCCCAGTAGCCGCCTAGAGTGATCAAAATAGCGCTACATTTGGAGGCACTGCTGAGATACAAATCTTGGATCAGGACATTAAGGAAGAAAATAGAGATTCGGATTGGGTGGTTACCCTGGAATTTGCCAACATCCCTGTATTGAGATAAAAGAAAAAAGATCCCCTAGGGGTGGGACTTTAAGTGGCAAGAACCAGAGCTTGAGTAAATCAATCAAAGTTTATTTATACAATAGATATAATAGAATTTCAATAACATATACGTCATTATACACAAGTTTGCAGAATGGTTAAAAACAAGTGGCCAAGTAATACATCACAAATAAAAATGGCTGGGATGTCCTGAGAGGGACCAGACGCGTTTCGGTTGGTAACCTTTCTCAGTGGTCCAACAGGAAGGGATCTCAGACTAGAGATGTAGAGAATAATACAATCAGTGGAGAACAATAAGGTAGAATAGCAATAATAATAATAACAGTTGTCATTTACATCCATATTGATATACAAAATGTCTGTTACACCCACAAAGGGGTGCTTTGTTTCAGATATTAAATTTATATGTAGATATGTACGTACCTTATAAGGACATCTTAGATGTGACGAAAGAAAGGGAAAATGGCCACAAGAAATTTTGGCAATTCTCCAGTGCCAACTTCATGGCAAGTAACTCTTTTTCACCCACTGGGTAGTTCACCTCTGGGTTACTTAGTGATTTAGAGAAGAAGGCAACTGGGTGAAGTGGTGAAGTATTCGTAGGTCGTTGGGAAAGAACTGCTCCTACAGCCATATTTGACGCATCTACCTCCAGGATGTATTGGAGGGATGGGTCTGGATGGCGTAGTATGGGAGCGTAGTGAAGCTTGATTTCAACAAGCTGAACGCTTTATTTGCTTCTTCAGACCATTTAAATGTTTGCTTAACACTTGTAAGTTGTGTGAGTGGTCTCACAATAGATGAGAAGTTCTTGATGAACTTCCTATAGAAGTTTGAGAATCCAAGAAATCGTTGTAAGGCCTTACGAGTTGTTGGTACAGGCCAATCCAGAATACAGGATATCTTGCTCATATCCATCTTGATGCTGTTCTTGGATATGATGTATCCTAAGAATAACACCTCTTCCTTATGGAATAAGCATTTCTTCAGTTTTACGTACAAGTTGTGTGCGAGCAATCTGGACAACACAAGTCTTACATGTCTTTTATGTTCAGACAAGGATTGAGAGTAAATGAGTATATCGTCCAGATATACTACGACACAGACATCGAGTAGATCTCTGAAGATGTCGTTTATGAACCGCTGAAATGCTGCGGGAGCATTACACAACCCAAACGGCATCACTAGATATTCGAATAGTCCGTATCTAGTTCTGAATGCCGTCTTCCACTCATCCCCACTACGAATGCGGATGAGATTGTAAGCCCCTTTAAGGTCTAACTTTGAGAAGTAAGTGGCTCCACGCACTTGTTCAATCAGTTCCGGGATGAGAGGTAAGGGATAGCGATCCTTTATCGTAATAATATTTAATTGCCTATAGTCAATAATAGGCCGAAGGCTTAAATCCTTATTGCGGACAAAGAAAAGTCCTGCAGCTGTGGAAGAAGTAGAGGGTCTAATGAACCCTTTCGCTAAGTTCTCATCCAAGTATTCCTTGAGATGAGAAAGTTCATCCTGAGAAAGAGGATAAACATGACCGAAAGGTAGCTTACTATTAGGGAGTAGGTCAATAGAACAATCGTAGTCCCTATGGGGAGGCAACACTTGAGCATTTTTCTCAAGGAAGACTTCTGATAAATCCTGATAGCATGGTGGTGGTGTAATTTCCTCTGACACCGTGGACAGGATTTTCTTTTGAGATTGGAGGTTACACGTGGTCTCGCAATAGTGAGAAGGGAAGGTTAGGGACCGTGGCTTCCAATCAATAGTTGGTTGATGTATATGTAACCAGGGAAGTCCCAAAATAATGGGAAAATGTGGTGAGGGTAACACATCAAACGTGGTGGTCTCAACATGAGACTCGTTAGCAGTAGCAAGGAGTGCTTGTGTCTGAGTGGTAATTGGACCAGAAGATAACGGAATACCGTTAATCAAACTAACAGAGACAGGTTTGGGTTTTGAAATAATAGGTATTTTATTTAAAGCAACAAAACTAGTGTCAATGTAGTTCCCACAAGATCCTGTGTCGATCATGGCCTTGGTGGTGATCCTAATTTGGTCCCACTGTAGGATCAAACGAATAAAGAGATAGGGATTAGTAAAAGAAGTCGTTAATCCCCCCAGCAAGACCTGTGAACACTCACCCTTTTTCTTGTGGACAAGGGGACAAACGCTTATCAAATGTTCGGCGGAGGCGCAGTACATACAGAGATTTTCATTTCTTCTCCTGGCCTTTTCAGTAGACGATATTGGTGGGCGGATGGTTCCTACCTCCATAGGAGTAGGATCAAAGGACGACTCCCGAGAAGGGTTGGGTAATGGGATTCCCATTTTCTCAGCCTTCCTCTCTCGTAATCGTCTGTCTATTTTGATACTAAGTTGTATCAAGGCATCCAAGGTGCCAGGTAAATCCGCTCGGGCGAGCTCGTCTTTTATGGCTTCAGATAACCCAAGCCTGAACTGGGTTCACAGAGATGCATCATTCCACCCTGAATCAAGGGTCCATCTCTTGAACTCTGCTACGAAATCTTCAACAGGTCTCCTTCCTTGTTTTAAAGCCCTCAATTGGCTGTCAGCAGTACTCTGCCTATTAGAGTCTTCATATAGGCTAGAGAGCTCTGCTAAAAACGTAGGATAGGAGTTGAGAAGAGGGTCATTTTTCTCAATAAGAGAGTCTGCCCAAGCCCGTGGATCACCTGACATATATGATATAGTGGTGCAGACTTTTAATTGGTCTGTAGTGTAAGTACGAGGTTTTAGATTAAAAAGCAATTGACATGCGTTTTTAAATTCACGGAATTTTTTCCGATCACCCGTAAACACTTGTGGAGGGTTTATTTTGGGCTCATGGGGTTGGGCAGGAGTGAGCTGTGAAACACGGGCTATCTGCTGTCTCAAGGTCTGGTTTTCATTTTTCACTTCAGTAAGTGAAAGAATTAATGAATCTACCTTTTGTGATAGTTATATCACATGTGTAGCTATTTCCGCTGAATCCATTTTTCAGGTTCGTGCAATCTGTAACGCTCTGGTGTTTATTTGTGTGGTGTGGATTTGCAGCTGCGGAAGTTACACTCAGTAGTCATGTAGAGATGTGTTGAACTACCATATCCAACTCTCAAGACTCCTCATTGTGCATCAGCCTGTCTCAGCAAGCACATACACAGACACAGACACTCATTAAAGATGTTCCTGGAGTGATATGTTTATATGTGAAAGTATAGAGGTGATACTGAGGGGACAGGCGTGGATAGTGATAGCAATGGTAAGAGGTAACAGATGGTGATAGTAAGCACTTAGGATAGCAATCATGTACAGGTAACAGGTGGTAGTGAAGAGCAGATGAAGTGTACAGGAGATGCTAGGCTAGTGCAGTGACAAGATGGTAATAGGCTCAAGAGCTTGCAATCTAAGTAGCGGTGCAGATGATAGATGTAACAGTATAGTTCTTAGAGTAGCAATAGTCTTTAGTAAGCAGAGTAGTAGTGAAAGTAGATTAGGAAGGTATTCCCCTGTGGGGTACTTATCACTGGTAGGTTTGTAAGGAGAGGGTTCCGGCGGTGAGGTAATGATCTTGTAGCGAGATACAAGATGTTGTAGCAAGTCTTCGGTCAATCCAGGTATTAGGGAATAGCTGGAGGATTCGGCAGCGTTAGGTAATGCTGTAGCAAGCGGTTTGCACGAACACATGTGAGTGAATGCCGGCGGTTGAAATAGCCGCTTAGAGCGGCACTCACTGATGAGGTCATGGAATTTAAAGGGACAGGTACTAGATGCGTTCCACTTATCTATATGGTGGAACGTAATGTACAAATAATAGGCTGGAAGGGTACCGCAGGTACCAGGATCTTACACCTATGTTGTATGAATAGGGTGTACTTATAAGGTAAGATTGGGAAATCAGGGAGGGTGGGTACTGTCACCAATATGAGATAGTATACAAAGAAACAAAGAATAGATTGCAAAGATCGTATAGCTTTTCGCGATAAAAAAAGCCTATAAATGGAATCAATATCGCACGCAATCTCGACCCTTGCGACGCGACTTGACAAGAGCTGATTCCACGCTAGGATCCAACTCCTCCATCAACTCCTCACAATCGTCCTCCTCGCAACCCTTACAAGGTAGGGGTAAACAAATAAAAATGAAACGGTCATTCCCTCAGGAAGAAGATTCAAATTCTATTAAACGTCCGCCAACTCCTTCTGGGTCCACATCTCATCTATCCTTAGATACACGACGAATGACAAACGTCAACCTACCAGTTAAAAATACCCTTGAAATTAAACATATGGTAATCTCTGACACCACTCATGCAATGGCGGCAGATGGTGTGCCAAATGAGGAACCCTCATGAAACACACCTACACTTATTGCACTACAGTCAACAGTAGATGACAATAGCGATATCGTTAACCTCTCTAATTACCCACTCTCCATAGCTCAAACTTCACTATTACGGAAGGGTTTAACCTTTTGTCCAGCAACAGATATTGAAAAATTCGAGTTCAAAAAGGATCTAAATCTGTTTGCTCGGAAAATTTTATTACAAAGCCAACATGCGCAAAAACATAATCCCAAATTGTTACAACCTAAATCAAAAAAACTTGAGAACGCAGCTTTGGACACTCTGATTTCTCTACTTGAAGAGCAAGACGGTTTAGATCTAATTGACCGAATTGACCTAACTGCCCTTCTGGGTAATCAATCTCAGTCAAATTCTTCCTCTCGTTTCCAAAAAAAGTCTGATAAATTCCCAGCACTCAACTCTAACACCATCTAGCAGCTTTCGTGATGCTGGTATCAAGTGAGGTGGAAAACATTAAATTATCGAAACATAAAAAGATTCCGAATTTAAACACACAGGAAAGCCTAGCATTGACTACCCTCATTGACCAAACCTAACTGCCCTCCGATAAGGGGGGCAATATTGTGGTTATGAACAATGAACACTATGCCAGAATGTGTTGGAACATTCTAGACAACCCAAGATGGTATAAAAAAATCTCTAGAACTACCATCGATAAATTCTTTACTGAATTCTATGAACTAGTAGACGGTGCCTTTCTCTCAGGTTGTATAGACAAAACCACCTGGGATTATCTTCGTGTAAAATACCACAAAATCCCAACTTTTTATAGCCTTCCTAAAATACACAAGAACAAAATTGACCCACCTGGGAGACCGATCGTCTCCGGTAGAGGAAGTATTGCAGAAAATTTGAGCAGATTCGTGGATAGTAAATTACATCCTTTTGTACAAACCCTTCCATCATATGTGAAAGATATGATACACTTATTGCAACTTTTGGAGGGCCTGTCGATTCCTCCGGATGCCCTGCTGGTGGCCATCGATGTTGAAGCGCTTTACAGCTCCATCCCCCACCAGCAGGGCATCCGGACGATTGAACAGGTCCTCACTCAATCCAATCTGGATCCTCCTTCAACACGTGATTTAATTCTAAAATCTTTGGAATATATCTTATCACGCAATGTTTTCTCATTCGATGGTTCCCATTTCCTCCAGGTACAGGGCGTGGCGATGGGGACATGTTGTGCCCCATCGTACGCCAACCTGTACCTGGGGGAATGGGAACGTTATTTCCTACTAGAGGAGACTCATGTGATGCACACACAGCACATACTGGCATGGTACAGATATATCGACGATATATTAATCATCTGGACGGGTACCAATGACCAACTTGCTAAATGTGTTAACTGTATGAACAAGAACCGATATAATCTATCTTTCTCCTTAAATTTCAGTCCTCACTCCATTGACTTTCTTGATATTACGATTACAAAGGACCATGAGGGGCAAATTAAGACATCTCTCTTTAGAAAACCAACGGCAGTTAACACTATACTGTATGCCACCAGCTCACACCCGACTCCTTTGGTACGTTCTATCCCCTACAGACAGTACCTGCGTCTTCGCAGGAACTGCTCTGAGGAACATATATTTAAAATAGAAGCTGATAAATTAAGAGCTAGGTTAACCCTAAGAGGATACTCACAAACCTGCTTAAAAAAGGCCTATCGGAAAGCCCAATCACACAAAAGACAGGATCTGCTTTTTAAAAGCAAAAACAAAAATTCAACCTCTTCTGTATCCCATACAGATAACATTCAACATCAACCACGTATTATAACCAAGTACACAAAACAGCATGATCAAGTCCATAAAATTGTGAGCAAGTACTGGCACCTACTCACTTGTGACCCCAATTTAAGTCCATTCTTAACAGAGAGACCAGCTATAACGTATCGCAAAACTAACTCTCTAAAAGACAAACTAGTTAAGAGTGAATTCACCGGAGAATTTAGATGTGACCGTAAACAGGTAGGGACTTTTAAATGTGGTGGTTGTAATATCTGCCAACACATGCACACAAACAGCAATATCAGATTACCTAATGGCTCACCATACAGGCCACTACACTTTGCAAATTGCAAGACTGCAGGGGTAGTCTATCTCCTCCTCTGCAGCTGTGGGTGCTTCTATGTGGGAAAGACGAAAAACGCGCACAGAGGCATATTTCATGCATGCGCGTATGCAATCCTGATCTCCCATGAGGGAGACGTACCAGGATTGCATAAAGGTATTTTTACCTTTTGTGATAGTTATATCACATGTGTAGCTATTTCCGCTGAATCCATTTTTCAGGTTCGTGCAATCTGTAACGCTCTGGTGTTTATTTGTGTGGTGTGGATTTGCAGCTGCGGAAGTTACACTCAGTAGTCATGTAGAGATGTGTTGAACTACCATATCCAACTCTCAAGACTCCTCATTGTGCATCAGCCTGTCTCAGCAAGCACATACACAGACACAGACACTCATTAAAGATGTTCCTGGAGTGATATGTTTATATGTGAAAGTATAGAGGTGATACTGAGGGGACAGGCGTGGATAGTGATAGCAATGGTAAGAGGTAACAGATGGTGATAGTAAGCACTTAGGATAGCAATCATGTACAGGTAACAGGTGGTAGTGAAGAGCAGATGAAGTGTACAGGAGATGCTAGGCTAGTGCAGTGACAAGATGGTAATAGGCTCAAGAGCTTGCAATCTAAGTAGCGGTGCAGATGATAGATGTAACAGTATAGTTCTTAGAGTAGCAATAGTCTTTAGTAAGCAGAGTAGTAGTGAAAGTAGATTAGGAAGGTATTCCCCTGTGGGGTACTTATCACTGGTAGGTTTGTAAGGAGAGGGTTCCGGCGGTGAGGTAATGATCTTGTAGCGAGATACAAGATGTTGTAGCAAGTCTTCGGTCAATCCAGGTATTAGGGAATAGCTGGAGGATTCGGCAGCGTTAGGTAATGCTGTAGCAAGCGGTTTGCACGAACACATGTGAGTGAATGCCGGCGGTTGAAATAGCCGCTCAGAGCGGCACTCACTGATGAGGTCATGGAATTTAAAGGGACAGGTACTAGATGCGTTCCACTTATCTATATGGTGGAACGTAATGTACAAATAATAGGCTGGAAGGGTACCGCAGGTACCAGGATCTTACACCTATGTTGTATGAATAGGGTGTACTTATAAGGTAAGATTGGGAAATCAGGGAGGGTGGGTACTGTCACCAATATGAGATAGTATACAAAGAAACAAAGAATAGATTGCAAAGATCGTATAGCTTTTCGCGATAAAAAAAGCCTATAAATGGAATCAATATCGCACGCAATCTCGACCCTTGCGACGCGACTTGACAAGAGCTGATTCCACGCTAGGATCCAACTCCTCCATCAACTCCTCACAATCGTCCTCCTCGCAACCCTTACAAGGTAGGGGTAAACAAATAAAAATGAAACGGTCATTCCCTCAGGAAGAAGATTCAAATTCTATTAAACGTCCGCCAACTCCTTCTGGGTCCACATCTCATCTATCCTTAGATACACGACGAATGACAAACGTCAACCTACCAGTTAAAAATACCCTTGAAATTAAACATATGGTAATCTCTGACACCACTCATGCAATGGCGGCAGATGGTGTGCCAAATGAGGAACCCTCATGAAACACACCTACACCTATTGCACTACAGTCAACAGTAGATGACAATAGCGATATCGTTAACCTCTCTAATTACCCACTCTCCATAGCTCAAACTTCACTATTACGGAAGGGTTTAACCTTTTGTCCAGCAACAGATATTGAAAAATTCGAGTTCAAAAAGGATCTAAATCTGTTTGCTCGGAAAATTTTATTACAAAGCCAACATGCGCAAAAACATAATCCCAAATTGTTACAACCTAAATCAAAAAAACTTGAGAACGCAGCTTTGGACACTCTGATTTCTCTACTTGAAGAGCAAGACGGTTTAGATCTAATTGACCGAATTGACCTAAATGCCCTTCTGGGTAATCAATCTCAGTCAAATTCTTCCTCTCGTTTCCAAAAAAAGTCTGATAAATTCCCAGCACTCAACTCTAACACCATCTAGCAGCTTTCGTGATGCTGGTATCAAGTGAGGTGGAAAACATTAAATAATCGAAACATAAAAAGATTCCGAATTTAAACACACAGGAAAGCCTAGCATTGACTACCCTCATTGACCAAACCTAACTGCCCTCCGATAAGGGGGGCAATATTGTGGTTATGAACAATGAACACTATGCCAGAATGTGTTGGAACATTCTAGACAACCCAAGATGGTATAAAAAAATCTCTAGAACTACCATCGATAAATTCTTTACTGAATTCTATGAACTAGTAGACGGTGCCTTTCTCTCAGGTTGTATAGACAAAACCACCTGGGATTATCTTCGTGTAAAATACCACAAAATCCCAACTTTTTATAGCCTTCCTAAAATACACAAGAACAAAATTGACCCACCTGGGAGACCGATCGTCTCCGGTAGAGGAAGTATTGCAGAAAATTTGAGCAGATTCGTGGATAGTAAATTACATCCTTTTGTACAAACCCTTCCATCATATGTGAAAGATATGATACACTTATTGCAACTTTTGGAGGGCCTGTCGATTCCTCCGGATGCCCTGCTGGTGGCCATCGATGTTGAAGCGCTTTACAGCTCCATCCCCCACCAGCAGGGCATCCGGACGATTGAACAGGTCCTCACTCAATCCAATCTGGATCCTCCTTCAACACGTGATTTAATTCTAAAATCTTTGGAATATATCTTATCACGCAATGTTTTCTCATTCGATGGTTCCCATTTCCTCCAGGTACAGGGCGTGGCGATGGGGACATGTTGTGCCCCATCGTACGCCAACCTGTACCTGGGGGAATGGGAACGTTATTTCCTACTAGAGGAGACTCATGTGATGCACACACAGCACATACTGGCATGGTACAGATATATTGACGATATATTAATCATCTGGACGGGTACCAATGACCAACTTGCTAAATGTGTTAACTGTATGAACAAGAACCGATATAATCTATCTTTCTCCTTAAATTTCAGTCCTCACTCCATTGACTTTCTTGATATTACGATTACAAAGGACCATGAGGGGCAAATTAAGACATCTCTCTTTAGAAAACCAACGGCAGTTAACACTATACTGTATGCCACCAGCTCACACCCGACTCCTTTGGTACGTTCTATCCCTTACAGACAGTACCTGCGTCTTCGCAGGAACTGCTCTGAGGAACATATATTTAAAATAGAAGCTGATAAATTAAGAGCTAGGTTAACCCTAAGAGGATACTCACAAACCTGCTTAAAAAAGGCCTATCAAGAAAGCCCAATCACACAAAAGACAGGATCTGCTTTTTAAAAGCAAAAACAAAAATTCAACCTCTTCTGTATCCCATACAGATAACATTCAACATCAACCACGTATTATAACCAAGTACACAAAACAGCATGATCAAGTCCATAAAATTGTGAGCAAGTACTGGCACCTACTCACTTGTGACCCCAATTTAAGTCCATTCTTAACAGAGAGACCAGCTATAACGTATCGCAAAACTAACTCTCTAAAAGACAAACTAGTTAAGAGTGAATTCACCGGAGAATTTAGATGTGACCGTAAACAGGTAGGGACTTTTAAATGTGGTGGTTGTAATATCTGCCAACACATGCACACAAACAGCAATATCAGATTACCTAATGGCTCACCATACAGGCCACTACACTTTGCAAATTGCAAGACTGCAGGGGTAGTCTATCTCCTCCTCTGCAGCTGTGGGTGCTTCTATGTGGGAAAGACGAAAAACGCGCACAGAGGCATATTTCATGCATGCGCGTATGCAATCCTGATCTCCCATGAGGGAGACGTACCAGGATTGCATAAAGGTATTTTTCCACAAGTTCTTTTTATTATTTTAGATCGAGTGCACCCCAGCAGCAGAGGAGATTGGGACAAAACCCTATTACAACGTGAATCCAGGTGGATTCACACACTGAGGGCTACTATTCCCCCAGGGTTAAACGACAATATCAGTTTCAAGCCCTTCCTTGGAGGTTTTTCTTCAGGAAGTTGGGAACCTTAGATTGAAATTATTGTCCTCCAGGTGCTCTCCTTTTCTTTCCTCTTCCCTTTTTCCTCCCTTATATATACTTTTTTCCTTTTTTCTTTTATTTTTATATTTACTTTTATTTCACTTTATTTTATTTTATTTTCTTTGTCCCATTCAATCTACCAATTATCATATTTTTCTACTACCAATCTCATTCATCCATCACTATATTTTCAGACGTTTCACAATTTATATGTATCTTCTCTAGATGGAGAATATCATCATTACCATTAATTTTATTGTTCTCTGTCTCTATAATGCCAATGCAAACAATATGGTTGAATCTATGTAAACACTATGTCTGTTCCTCCCACGAGAAAATCCTCTCCAGCGAGACTGTTGGGCTGCCCCTCCCAATGGAGTCCCCACAGCGCACAAAGGGGCGTATCCACGCCCCTTCCATTGACCGGCTCGCGCCGTCTTAGACGGCGTTCAGCGGTCACATGACGTGCGCTGGCGTGCCCAGAACGCAAGCCGCGGCCAACACGTTTGGTGTGGGTGGCGCCGTGCATTCCGGACACGGGGGATCCCTATTGGCCCTCACATTGACGATGGGCGGTCGCCGCTTACGGCGTACTGCGCAGGCGCCGGCGTCTTTTAAAAGGCGGACACACTCTTTCAGAATGCGTGCCGCCATTACACATCTCCTGCGGGGATACAAGGTAAGAATTTTCAGGCAGGGTTGGATGTCACTGTTCCGACATACTTTGTTGGTAATATACTGAACTTTACACCATTCCTTCTCCTGTCCCAATCTTGGTGGTGTAGATACACAGCACATTCGTGGTATATCTTTTCGGTAGCAGGGTAATACTTTTCTCCTTTTTTCTTTGGGGTTGGATAATACAACGATCTATCACTATGGTTGCTCTGGTTGCCCTTTACCCATCTAACCATTTACTAAACAAAACTGGAATATCTTTTGAATTATTAACTATGGTTACCATGACCCAACTTTGAAGGGTTTAACTCGGGGCACCACAAAGCACCTATGTAATTGGGGGGTTTCTTTCCCCCATTTTCCCCTCTCTCTTTTTCACCACTTTGTGGAGACCCTCTCTCTCCCATAACTTGTGTGGAGAGAGAGGATAGGGGAGACAAGACACCATTTCTCTAATCCCCTCTTCCTATCCTTTGCAATCTATTCTTTGTTTCTTTGTATACTATATCATATTGGTGACAGTACCAACCCTCCCTGATTTCCCAATCTTACCTTATAAGTACACCCTATTCATACAACATAGGGCTCTTACCATTCTTTTATCATTCCTTCTTCCCTACATTCAGGATATTCCCTTACCGGGATTCTACATTTCCCGATTTTGAATACTATATTCCCATACAGGGATTTATCGATGGAAATTTATTTCACTGTACGTATATATATATCCCTGATTGCTTACTTCTCCACATCACAAGATTTTTATCATATATACCATAGTTTATTAATATATATTTTTTCATCCTAGACACCTTTCATTGTGGGCTGATCCTCTGGGATCCTTGTGGGAGTCCTTTGGGTTAGGTGCGGCCCCTTTCTCTCGCTATCACATTCATCCCTACCGTGTCTCTCAACCAAACTTCTCAATAATAAGGCACATAAGAAGTTCCTTTAAAGCAAGATATAGACCCGGAAGTGTGGATGTTTGGCAGTCTTTTTGATATCACGAGCCATAGGTCCTCTCCTGGTCTCGTTTTTTACCAAAATTTCTTGTGGCCATTTTCCCTTTCTTTCGTCACATCTAAGATGTCCTTATAAGGTACGTACATATATACATATAAATTTAATATCTGAAACAAAGCACCCCTTTGTGGGTGTAACAGACATTTTGTATATCAATATGGATGTAAATGACAACTGTTATTATTATTATTGCTATTCTACCTTATTGTTCTCCACTGATTGTATTATTCTCTACATCTCTAGTCTGAGATCCCTTCCTGTTGGACCACTGAGAAAGGTTACCAACCGAAACGCGTCTGGTCCCTCTCAGGACATCCCAGCCATTTTTATTTGTGACGTATTACTTGGCCACTTGTTTTTAACCATTCTGCAAACTTGTGTATAATGACGTATATGTTATTGAAATTCTATTATATCTATTTTATAAATAAACTTTGATTGATTTACTCAAGCTCTGGTTCTTGCCACTTAAAGTCCCACCCCTAGGGGATCTTTTTTCTTTTAGGACATTAAGGAACGACCATGTCATTGTTATCTACAGAAGCTGTGAGGCAGTGGGCCCTGGAAGAGGGACTGCCACCTAAAAGGACATTTGCTATTTCATATGTACCTATCCATGTGAGCATCCACAAACTGCAGGAGGCGCTAAAAGCAAATGAAACCTTGTGGTATGCCGCTCCTGTGGATAAAAGAGAGAAAGATGAGAGTTATGAACTGTATACCCATTATCTCTGTCTCAATGAGGTGGATTTAAATCCAGTTAAAGGGCCCTTTTGTATATATCCGAAAGGCTGAAGAAATTGGTTGTGCCGTATTATTTCCAGTAAGTTCACCTCCAGTAAGGCGGAAGTTACCAGCCCTGCCTGATAAGTGTGAACCATTGAATACAACTGCTTCATCAGGAGAAACTGTAATGTTGACTGCTGCAGCTGTTAAGCAGGAAACAGATATTGAGCATCTGCTGCTAAAAGTCACTAAAGTCATTGCCCAGAATTTACATGCTGATTCTTATCGAAAATTAAAGGCTTTTTCAGGAGTGCTACCTGTCCCTGTTGGTGAAGAAAGCTTTGAGGTGTGGAGAGATTTTGCACAGCAAGTGATAGAGGAATGGACCTGCTCAGAGAAAAAGAAAAAACAGCGCATCATGGAAAGTTTAAGACCACCAGCATCCATTATCATCAGAGCTTACAAGGACACTCATGTGAGTACCAGTGCTCAAGAATATATTTATATTTTGACAGATGCTTATGGACTGCACCGTGACCCTGATCAGATGCTTGCAGCATAAAGCATAAAGAGGGAGAGGATGTTTCTATGTTTGTGAGGTGGCTAGAAGTACTACTGGGGAGATTGCTCACTGACAAGGTAATCTCTCCTAGAGGTGTTGACAGATTAAGGACTGCTCAAATAATAAAGGGGCTACTGCCACATCACCCAATATCACCAGTTCTAAGAGTTGTTTTGAGAGAGAGGAACTTTACTTTCACTGAAACTATGACTGAAGTAAAGAGACAGGAGTCTGATATTCTTTTTAGTACCCCTTCCAAGAGCAAAGTTAAACAGAATTCTGGGGTGGAGCCCACAAATGAGACTGTTGCTAAGAACAAAGAAGTGGGTAGACTCCCACATCCTAGAGCTCTATCTGCTGATAAAACCTCCAGTGATAAGCCTCTCTTCCACATTAAATGTTTCCGCTGTGGACAAGCAGGCCACACAGTTCGTCAGTGTCCACTGCTTGCTGACAGTTCTGAAATTCACTGTAAAGCTGGACATATGTACCAAAGAAAACAGGGAAGATCAAGAAAACAAACGTTTACCAAACTACCTGGGGTAGGCCGCAGATGTACTTTCAATTTGTTTGTTAATGATATACCCACTACTGCTCTGTTTGATACTGGTTCTCATCTGACAATCATATACAGGCCCTTCTATCAACAACACTTAAACCACCTCCCTTTGCAACCTGTGGACACTTTGCCTGTTTATGGTGTGGGAGAAAATCCTGTTTTTATGGATGGTTGCCTAGAAGTTGAGCTTCGCATTCCTGGCATGATAGCTGAGGAGGATCCCCCACTTAAAGTTATTGCTTATGTGAGCCCTCCACCTGGGGGTAATGAGTATGCTCCTATGATTGTGGGTTCCAATGTTGAAGCTGTTGAGGCTGCTTTCATACGGTTTCTCCAGCCCCAACGGGGAACTCCCCTACCTTCACTGCCTGTTGCTCCAGAACTTCAAAATATCTGCCAAACTTTTTCTCCTGATCTTCCTGGACGGTGTGTGGGAAATCCATGGCATCCCATAGAGCTTCCAGCAGGGGAAGTGAGAGTGTTGCGGGTTTATGTGGAAATTTCACCAAGTGCAAATGGTAGTTTCTTTTTGCTAGAGACTGATACAAAAGAGGATGCAAAGAATGGCTGGGAGATAGTACCAGAAAGGAGGAAAGACTATCGTGTAAAATGTCCAAGAATGATTGTTGTTACTGTCCGGAACATTACCACACACCCAGTTATAATACCAGCCTGGAAAGAGGTAGCCTATTGTTACCCAGTGGAAACCATTAGCTCCTACACTGCTAAAGTCAAGGAGAAAGAAACCAAATTAGACTTTCACTTGAATGATGCTGATAGTTCTGCAGAGCACCAACAAGCACTAGGAGAGCAGCTAATGGAATACAATGTTTTCTCTACTGATGACATGGATGTTGGGTGTGCAAAAAGTATTCAGCACAGTATTCGCCTAACAGATAGCACCCCATTTAGAGAAAGATCCAGGCGCATACCTCTTAAAGATCTGGATGATGTTCGAGAGTGCTCGCACAAAATGAACGATGAAAACATCATTGCTGAGTCTAAAAGCCCGTATTCATCCCCAATAGTGGTAGTCAGAAAGAAAAATGGTGGAGTGCGAATATGTGTTGACTACAGGACTCTAAATCGGCGAACAGTCCCAGATCAATACACGCTACCTCGCATTGAGGAAGCTCTTGATGCCCTGCAAGGCAGTAAATGGTTCACAGTAATGGACTTAACATCTGGTTAGTACCAGGTCCCAATGAGTAAGGAAGAACAAGAAAAGATGGCTTTTATTTGCCCCCTAGGGTTTTTCCAGTTTGTTCGCATGCCTCAGGGCATTAGTGGTGCACCTGCAACCTTTCAACGTCTAATGGATCAGACCCTGGGAGACCTTTGTCCCACTCAATGTATCGTCTACCTTGATACAGCTCCACTCTGGAGGAGCATGACCAGAGACTGTTTAAAGTGCTAGATCGTTTGAGGAAGGAAGGTCTGAAACTTTCACTGGACAAATGTAAGTTCGCTCGTTATTCAGTAAACTTTGTGGGTCACATCTTATCTGCAGAAGGGGTAGCAACTGATCCTGCTAAGGTGGAGGCTGTGGTAACCTGGCCCCGTCCCACAAATCTGACAGAACTGAGGTCCTTCTTGGGATTTTGTGGCTATTATCGTCGATTCATTAGAGGCTATTCCAAGACTGCTCGGCCTCTCAATGACTTGCTCAAAGAAACCCCTGGCATGGACACAAACCGCAAAACTCATTTCAGTGAGAGATGGACTTCTGCTTGTGAGGAAGCTTTTCTTCAGCTTAAGAAAAGTCTTACAGAAGCACCAGTGTTGGCTTATGCAGACCCACAAAAGCCATACATTCTGCATGTGGATGCCAGCTATGATGGATTGGGAGGAGTCTTACATCAAGAGTAACCAGGAGGACTAAGGCCTGTTGCTTATATCAGCCGCAGTCTAAGTCCAGCATCTAAAAAAGCTTGCCAGGACCAGAGATCCCAGCAAGGGACTTAGGTCCTTACTCCTGACTAGGCAGAAAAAAAACTGACATCCTGTGACAGGGAGAGAGAGGATATACCCCCTGGGACTGCCCATAGGTGTGGCCAGAACTTTTTTCCTGCCTAGTGTCCTACTCCTGTAGGGGGCAGTATAACACTACAGATATCAAGATATCAGTCCTGCGTCTGTCAATGAGCGACAGAGAAAATGTGTTTTTGTTTATGTAATAAAATTTGGTAAATCAATATGTTTTTTGTTGCACTGACGAGCATTGATGAGGCTGCGCTGGCAGGCACTGATGATACACTAATATGCAGCACTGATGGACACTGATATGCAGCATTGATGGGCATTGATAGGTGGGACTGATGGGCAATAATTGGCACTGGTGGGCAGCACTGATAGATGGTAATGATGGGCAGCACTGATGAGGAGGGCACTAACAGGTTCCCTGAGCACTGATTGGCATCAATGGTGGCATGGGTGGGCATCCCTGGTGGCCATGGGTCAGCAATCCCTGGTGGCTCTAGTGCAGTGGTTCTTAACCTGGGTTCGATCGAACCCCAGGGGTTCGGTGAGTCAGTCTCAGGGGTTCGACGGAGGGGCAACAGAGCAATTGCTCCCCCCGAGAAAATATTACTGATTGTGATGCCAACCCCCCCCCCCCCAGGAAATCAGAGCTGCGGTCGGGACGACTCACAGCCATTACACATAGACACTTGACGCTCTGCCCCCTGTACCTCCCCCAGCAGGTTTCCAGCCTATCTCCTGCAGGCTGCTTGCTGCTTGAGTGGGCGGGATGGGGATGTACCTGACCACGGAGATCGCGCCCGCCTGGAAGAGGGAAATGTGAGCAGCTGAGCAGAGGGAGCCGAGTGAATGTTCCTGTAGGTAGGCTCAGCTAGCTGTACATGGTGGATTAGTTTGCAAGCACCTCTATGCTAAGTCTACTGAGTTACTGCAGCTTAGCATAGAGGTGCTGTTAGCTGACAAATGGAAATGCATGTCCTTTTCATTTAGCTCAATAAGCATTGTGAATGCCCCCTGGTGTGTGCCCTCCTGATACCCCATGGTATGCCCTCCCAACCCCCCCCCCCGTGTGTGCCCTCCTGATACCCCATGGTATGCCCTCCCAACACCTCCCCCAGTGTGTGCCCTCCTGACACCCCATGGTATGCCCTCCCAACCCCCCACCCCAGTGTGTGCCCTCCTGACACCCCATTGTATGCCCTCCCAACCCCCCCAAGTGTGTGCCCCCCTGACACCCCATGGTATGCCCTCCCAACCCCACCCCAGTGTGCCCTCCTGACACCCCATGGTATGCCCTCCAACCCCCCCCCCCAGTGTGTGCCCTCCTGATACCCCATGGTATGCCTTCCCAACCCCCCCAGTGTGTGCCCTCCTGGCTCCCCCAGTGTGTGCCCTCCCAACCACTGATGTGTGCCCTCCTGACACCCAGTGTGTGGCCTCCTGACTCTCCACTGGTGTGTGCCCTCACTACCCTCCCCCACAGTGTGTGTCCTCCTGACCTTCCCCCCAGTGTATGCCCTTCCAACCCCCTGGTGTGTGCCCTCCTGACCCCCCCCCCCCCAGTGTGTGCCCTCCTGACCCTCCCCTGGTGTGTGCCCTCCCAGCCCCCCGGGTGTGTGGCTTTACTGATCCCTGTACACTGTCCTATCCTCTGTCCTGTCAACTCCTGTCCTCTGCCCTATTCTCTGTACACCGTCCTACAGTCTACTGACCACTCTATCCTTCCCTACAATCAACTGACCCGTATACACTGCCCTACACGCTACTGGCCTCTGTACACTGCCCTACATCCTACTGACCTTTTTACACCACCCTAAAAACTACTGACCCCTATACACTGCCCTACATGCTACTGACCTCGCTACACTGCCCTACAAACTACTGAGCACTGTACACTACCCTACAAACTACTGAGCAATATACACTACCCTACAAACAACTGACCACTGCACACTGCTCTACAAACTACTCACTACTGCACACTGCCCTACAGCCTACTGACCTCTGTACACTGCCCTACAGCCTACTGACCTCTGTATGCTGCCCTACATACTACTGACCTCTGTACATTTTACTTTGTATGATACGTTTAATTCAGTTCTGTAAACAACACCTTATTTTCTGGCAGTGCCCCTCCTAAGACTAGACTCATAAAATCATATTTTATTATTCCAATTAAGAAGGGTTCGGTGAATGCGCATATGAAGCTGGTGGGGTTCAGTACCTCCAACAAGGTTAAGAACCACTGCTCTAGTGGCATCCCCCAAGGGTCCGCACTGGTAATCAATGCTCTGATTACAAGCACAGACCCCCCCCCCCCCCCCACACACACTTTGCATATGAATGCCATTTCTTCACAGCTGAAAGTGGCCCTCACCATGATTAGCCAGTTGATTGTGATTGTGATTGTGATTGCTGGAATGTGTGCAATTTGGTGTCATTTCTGGTCCAGCCCGAACGCCAATGTGCCATTTGCAATTTACTGTAAAGAGATTTTGCTTTATTTTAAAAATGGTGCACACAGACAACTAAAATGTATTGGAAATGTTTTACCTAGGCCAGTGATGGTAACCCTTAACCCCCCCCCCCCTAGATGTTTTTGCCCTACATTTCCCATAATGCTCATGAACTCTGCAGTGTAGGTGAGCATCATGGGAAATGTTACAAAACACCTGTGTTGCCAAGGTTCATCATCACTGACCTAGGCCAGCTAAAAAGGTGAGCGAGCGCTGTAGCAATCTTTTATTTAGTAATCATTTTTAGTGATTTTTTTATTAAATGTTTTGGTTACATTCATCCACAGAGGCTGAATGGAAATCTTGTAGTATTCCTTAATTTATGTATATTTTTAGCTAAATATATACATACACACTTTAATTATTTCTTAGAATCTAGCCCTCCCACACACTCCCCCTCCCCCCACACCCACACACTCCCCCTCCCCCCACACCCACACACTCCCCCCCCCCACACCCACACTCCTCCCCCCCACACCCACTCCTCCTCCCCCCACACACACTCCCCCCCCAACACCCACACACACTCATCCCCCCCCACACACCCCCACACACTCCTCCCCCCCCACACCCACACACACTCACACTCCTCCCCCCCACACACCCACACACACTTCTCCCCCCCACACACCCACACACACTCCTCCCCCCCACACCCACACACACACACTCCTCTCCCTCCCCCCCACACACACCCCGTTCCCCCCGCCATACACACACACACACCTATACACACTTCGCTGGAGTAAAGGGAGAAACCCTGCCCGTGTTCATACTGTACTGCCATTGCACACACACAAAAAATACAAGAAATGGATTACATTCAATAGACCCAAAAGATATCAGAATTACATCCAGACAAATATGAAGAAAAGAAAACAAAAAAACAGGAGCTGTGTACAAATTAATAAGCTTTATTGACATGTATAAAACATCAGTAATCACTTAAGCAGGCATGTGAAATGTCCCCCCCCCCCCCAAACCCCCAAATCAAGTAAGATATAACATATGATGAATAGATAGAGCTTACAATATCCAAAAGTCAAGTAAAATAAGTTGTAGATACCTTAGTATTAAGCATAAAACATACCCAACATTTATGACATATAGGTGTGATAGGAGCGGAGCCCTATGTCTGCAAATAATTTCATTAGCGCAGGCATAGGGCTCCGCTCCTATCACACCTATATGTGTGTATGTGTATAAATACATATAAGTGTGTGTGTATATATACCCCTAAACAGAAGTTCAGATGTTATGCCTGCCTCCAAAGACGCCCAAAAAATACCCAAAAACACGCCTGCAACAAAAACGCCCAGGTGTGTTGTTGCAGGCGTTTTTTTGGGCATTTTTTGTGCGTCTTTGGAGGCAGGCATAACATCTGAACTTCTGTATAGGGGTATATATACACACACACTTATATGTATTTATACACATGTAGCACTACCCCAGTAGGAGCTGCTGATTAGACTATTGGGTCTACGTCCTGCCTACCAACCCTCAAACGTGGCTCGAACCCTCCCTAGGCACAACTGACACAATATGAGTTAATAACACCAGAGGACTATTAAGGAGCAAAAATTGGAAGATATCACTTTAAATGAGAATAAATATCTGGTTACCTTTCTCCAGTAGCTCCCTGTGGCCCAGGTGCGACACCAAAGTTTACGTTTAGCTAAAACAACTTCACTAGGGTGCAATGAGAACAGCATACATTAGAATACAAATGGACTTCACAACATACTGCAGGAGACATTTAATGAACTGGAATTTAATCAAATTGGTAAGTCATGTAATTAATACAGCTACACAGGTCTACTTGTGTAGTTAAATGACACACAGGAGCCCTTCCCTTAAAGTTACTTTCTGTACACGTCCAATCACTTTACCATATAGGCCAGACTTATACGGACCCCACACACACAGTTTATTTCCCCGGATGGATGTCTTCGCTAGCAAATGTTGGTGCACATCAATTTATAATCCAAGAGAGGTAATAGGCAGTTCTAGGAGGGACACAGTAAAGTTAAAGGCTCCAAACATGCACTTAATGTCTTGTCTCACAGGGATGGGCGGCTCACTAGTGTTGCAAGTGTTGTATCCTGGCGTTTTATGCACTGGTACTCACTTGGTGGTTTCTGTGAAGGTACACTAGGCCTCAAGTATGTGACAGAACATCAGCTACTGATATAGTACCACCCGGAGACACTTTCTCCCAACAGGGAATCAATTTGTGGGCAGGTGCCCTTCTCACCAACCAGCCTCTTTCTTCAGGAGCTCTCCACCTCTGATTTCTGTCACCAGCCGCGCTTGTGGTTAGATGTGGGCAACACCAGTCTCTGCAGAGCATCAATGGGTTCTCTGGGAAGGCTCCTTTACTGAAGATGAAATGCTTCCACTCAGTCACTTCAGGCCCAGGCTTCAGGCCTAGTCTGCAGCATCAGCCCACAGCACTTGCTTCCTTCTAGTTGTTGTGTGAGGAGACAAGAGACAGAGCCTGGCCCCTCCCTTCCTTTATAAAGCCTCCCCCAAAAGGCTGTGCGGTGAAGCAATGCACCCTGGTATTCCAACTGAATTGTGGGTATCATAGTATAAAAGAACATCTGATTAATATCACCAAGCTGCAGTGTGGTAGTTTGGCCACTAGAAACTTCTGATGAAAATCACCAAGCTGCAGTGTGGCAGTTTGGCCACTAGATGGAGCCGAGTTCCTTAAAATGTCCAGCAGCAGTCTTTTACAACTTGTATAATGGAAGACCCCGCTACACACTCCCCCCCACTTGAAAACTTTGGTCCCCAAAGATAATGACAGTATGTATCCTGTCACATACGTTGGGAAAAAAAAACAATTAACTCATGCACAACGGTAAACCATGTCCCTTATCAGAAGCAGAGTTCAAACCCAACAACTGCACATTAAAACACAGGGCCGACAGCGGAACCTCCCACCAATTGTCGGGGGAGGGAAGGTAATTCTGTTCACAGACCCCCGACACTTGAGTGGCTTGTACAGTTGTGCCTGGGGGTGAGCTAGGGTTGTCCTCCACCAAATCTGCGGTGGGAGAACTAGGCTGATCAAGAGTTTGTTTGGAAGTAAAGATAGCTTCTTCCGAGCATTCACCCAATTGGTCATAGGTCAGTCTTTTGGGTGGGTGAATGACTCTTCTTTCCCTCTGTTCTTTGGGATGCACGATCTCAGAGGTACTAGGACCAGCCACTTCTGGGGATTCTTCAATGTCCTCCTGCTCATGTTCCAACACATAGGAACCTGATGTTTCAAGAGCGGTCAGTTCTTCTTCAGAGAAAGGTGCAACCTCTTCCTCAGAATCTTCATCATCAACCACTTCTTCTGGAAGCATGTGGACAGGTATGAATTCGGGGGCTTCTGCCCGAAGGGTTCCTCTGTCAGCCAATTCCAGATCTTCAGATGCAGAATTTCCCTCCCTCACATTGGGGAGTGTCGACTGAGATCTGGTGACTGGTCTGGACAGGCGAGAGGTCGAAGGGGTCTCTGGCGAATCTACGACAGGAGGCATGCGAACTGCTTCAGAGAGAGGTAGTAGATGGTTCCTATGCCATGTCTTCAATGGACCCACACTTCCTTCAGCCCGAATTTGATACACAGGGAGGTTTGGTAGTTGCTTGCAGATAACATAAGGTTGGGACTTCCAGCGGTCTGCCAACTTGTGTTTTCCCGGGACACCCAAGTTCCTCAGCAATACCCTGCCCCCGGGTTGCAAGTCTTGGATCCAAACTTTTAATTCAAAATTCCTTTTATTCCTCAGTCCACGTTGATCAGATGTTGCCTGAGCTTTATCATAGGCCGATTTCGGACTATTCCTCAGTCGGTCCACATATCCCTTGTGAGATGCTGAAGAGGTGTGATCGGGCGAGATGCCAAAGGCCAAGTCCACTGGCAGCCGAGCCTCTCGTCCAAACATTAGACAATAAGGGGAATATCCAGTAGCATCACTGACAGTACTGTTGTAGGCATGCACAATGGCAGCTACATGTTTGCCCCAATACTGTTTCTTCTCTGAGCTCAAAGTCCCCAATATGTCCAAAAGAGTCCTGTTAAATCGTTCCGGCTGGGCATCTCCTTGTGAATGGTAGGGAGTAGTTCTAGTCTTTTGGATGCCTAACAGATCTAACAGTCTCTTGATCAGTCTGCTTTCAAAGTCTCTTCCCTGATCTGAGTGGAGGCGTTGTGGTAACCCATAATGTACAAAGAACTTCTCTACAAGAACTTTGGCTACCGTTGAGGCCTTCTGATCCTTTGTTGGGAATGCTTGGGCGTATCTGGTAAAGTGGTCTGTTACCACAAGGACATTCCCTTGACCACTCAGATCAGGCTCTAGGCAAAGGAAATCAATGCACACCAGTTCCATGGGTCCCTGGCTTTGCAGATGGCCCATTGGGGCTGCTTGACGTGGCAAAGTCTTCCTTTGTATGCATCGGACACAAGAATGACAGTATCCTTCAACTTCCGCCCTCATACAGGGCCAGTAGAACCTGTCTCTGACAAGCTGAAAAGTTCTTTCAGGTCCCAGATGGCCATGATTATCATGAAGGAGTAGTCAGAACTCTCTCCCTGTATTTAGCTGGTAAGAACAGTTGCCACTTCTCTTCCAGATCTTCGGATGGACCTCTTCGGTAGGCCACCCCTTCTCGGATCTGTAGTCGGGTCCACTCTCTATGCAAAAGACGGGCCCCTTGAGGAGAGTCTGTTAGAAGTAACTCAGGGCGCTGGATCTCCAAGGCTTCCAAAAGAAGTTTTCCCAGAGGGTCTTCCAGCTACTCCTTCCTCAGGTCCGTTTTGGACAGACGGGGTAGATCTTCCACTTCAACTTGGGTCACCCTGCAATAGTATTTGGGTACTGCGACAGCCGAAACCCCAATCTCTTCGGCTCTTGATCCTCCTCTGGATCGAAGTTCAGTTCCCTGATATAGGGCACGCACCCCTTCTGGAGCCAAATGGGTCCATTCTTCATCAGGTTCGGGTGGTGCATGCAACCTTCTGGATAGGGCATCTGCATCCCTGTTCCCGACTCCTGGCCGATACTTCAGGCTGAAGTTGAAGCTAGAGAGGGCAGTCAACCATCTATGTCCTGTGGCATCCAGCTTGGCTGTGGTCAACAGATAGGTGAGTGGATTATTATCCGTCTTGACAATGAATTTAGCTCCGTACAGGTAATCTTTCAGTTTGTCGACCACTGCCCACTTTAAGGCCAAGAATTCCAGTTTGTGGGTAGGGTAATTCTTTTCAGCAGGTAGTAGACTCCTGCTTATGTAGGCGACAGGTCGCAAGTGACCCTCAGGTTCTTGGTAGAGTACCCCACCCAGCCCATCTCGGCTGGCATCGACATGTAGTTCATATGGTTTCATGGGGTCTGCGTAGGCCAACACAGGGGCAGTGGTTAGATTATTTTTCAGCTGAATGAACGCCCCTTCACACTCTGGGGTCCATTGATCCTGGATGGACTCCATAGCCTTCCGGGGTCCCATGGTGGACTTCACTGGCTTGACCAGTTCAGGAACGTCATCTTCTTCGTTCTTTAGTAACTCATTGAGGGGTCGGGCAATCTTGGCGAACCCCTCTACAAACCTCCTGTAATAGGAGAAAAAGCCCAGGAACGACCGAAGTTCGGTCACATTTGTAGGTCTCGGCCAGGAGGCGACAGCCTCCAGCTTGTCCGGGTCGGTAGCCACCCCTTCTGCAGACACGATGTGGCCCAGATAATGGACAGAGGATTGATAGAACTGACACTTCTCAGAAGAAAGTTTCAGGCCTTCTTCATGTAGCCTCTTCAGGACCTTTTCCAACCTCTCCTCGTGTTCTTCTAAAGTCCTGCCAAACACGATAACATCATCCAAGTATACCAGTACCTCTATCAAATTCATATCCCCAACGGTCCTTTCCATCAGCCTCTGGAAAGTAGCAGGGGCTCCTGACAACCCCTGAGGCATGCGATTGAACTCAAAGAACCCCACGGGGGTGATGAAGGCTGTCTTCTCCCGGTCTTCAGGGTGCATGGGGATCTGATAGTACCCACTCTTTAAATCCATCACACTGAACCACTTCGCCCCTGACAGGTTCTGTAGGGCGTCTTCAATTAGAGGAGTGGTATACTGGTCTGGGATGGTTCTTCTGTTCAGTGTTCGGTAGTCGATACAAAGCCTTAAAGATCCGTTTTTCTTCCGGACTACCACTATCGGAGAAGCATATGGGCTCCTGGATTCTCGAATAACCCCAGTCTTCTTGAGTTCCGCCAGCTGCTGACGTAGATCTTCTAAGTCACCTAAGGGAACTCGCCGAACTCTTTTTTGGAAAGGTTTGTCCTCACTCAGGCGGATCTTATGAGTGGCACTCCTGGCGTCCCACGTCGAACTCATCCCTAGAAGATATTCCTCGCCATCGAGCAAGTTGTGCCTTGGCCCTCTTCACCCATTCCGGTGGGAGGGCAGCGTTTCCAGAGCAGAGCTCTTCTATGACAACTTCACCCCTTTCCTCCTCTTTAAGATCAGATGGGACAACTGGGGTAGCCGGGTTAACTTGGCCCAACAGCACTCTGGCCGGTACCTTCACCGGTGTAGTAGAGGTGTTTCTGACACTCACTAAAACCCTTCCATGGTTTTTCTGTAACACCTTCAAAGGGATCACTTCAGGGATTACTTCTATCCCTCTCTCCTCTTCCTGTGGACCTGATTCAAAGATGATAAAAGGGCCCAGCTGTTTCCATGTGAGTTTAACGGAAGCTTTCAGACAAGCCACCTCTCCTGGCTGCAAGACCTTTTCTGTTCTGTCCAACTTCCAGAGTCTTCCAACTCCTTCTGCAGGAGTCTCTTGCTCCAATACTAATCGTTGATAGGCCTGCCGTAGCATGGGGTGAATCCTTGGCGCTGAAGCATCCTGTCCCTGGACCAGTTGTGTCAGGAGGCGCCTTACCAGGTCAGTGTTGGTCCCTACGATAAGAGAGCTTTTGTTGGTCCCTGGCGGACGAGGACAGACCACCGCTAGGGTGTCGAAGGTTTCAGCTTCACCAGCCACTGATAAGTCAAAGGTCAACTTGATTGGCAGATACCCGTCATAGGGAAAACTTTGAGTCCCGATACCCAATATCTCCAGATCTTCCAACTTCTGCAGAGGTAGATGGGTAAGGTGTTTATCATAGAAGTCTCTATACAGAAGAGTCACTTGGGCCCCAGTGTCAAGGAGGGCTCTTGTGTAAATTCCTTCTACCTGGACGGAGACTACAGGGGAAGGCCCGACCAAGTTAATTGGGAATTCTCTTGAAGTGGCCTTGTTGTCTGATTCAGTTCTCTGCACTCAAGCTCTTTTCTTCTTTCCTTTTTTCTTGGATTCGGCCCCCGCTGGGCCCGGTGTGCATTGATTTTCCTTCCCTCAGTAACCTAGATCTGACACCCTGACTCAGGTTCCCTGAACCAGTGACCCTCCTGGAGTCCCCTGAAACTGGCGGGCACCCGGTTGACTCCTTCACCGGGGCCCTCTGGAGTTTCCCGCTGGCTTGTGAGGTTTTGAGGCAACCTTTCCTGGGCTGGGACATACTCCTCTAACATGTCCTACTCCCCCACAGTTGAAACAAGTTAACAATCTTGTAGGTCTTGTAGGTCTCGGTTCCGGATCTGCTCTACGGTTAGCAGGTTCATCTGGCTTCTCCGATATGTTCCCATTAGGTAGAGTTGATGCCTGACTAGTCAGGATAGACACCATTTCTATCAACTGGGACACCTGGGTCTTTAGGAGTTCAACTTGCGAGTCACCTTCTTCTACACTTATCACTCTGACTCGAGCAGTTGAGTCAAACTGCCGACTCTTCTTTTTGTTGTCCAACATGACCTCTTCCTCTCTGACCATTCAAATCAGGTCAGGGTATTCTAGAATGCCACCATCTTGACGAGTTCGCAACAGTATGGCAATGGGATCTAAAGGTTGAGCCCCTCTCAGCACCTGCCGTGCATGAGTCTCATCTACCTTCCGGGGGTCTATCCCTTTCTTTAACAGGATCTGGTGGATGATCTTATCCAGGCGTCTAATAAATTCGGACAACTTCTCTTCCTCTTCTTGGTAACAGTGGTCTAACTGGTAAAGAAGTTCAGCCACATTCTCTGTCTGACCAAATACATCTTGTATAATGTCTAGATAATCCTGTGCAGTACAGTTCTTTTTGCTTAGCTTGAGATTACGTACGGCCTCTAGTGCAGGTCCCTTTAAACTTTCTGTTATTCTTTGTTTCTTGTGCTGTTCTGGTACCTCCCACTCTTCCAAAGCCTGAGTGGCGGTATCTAACCACTCTTCAAACCCATCTTCTGTTGAAGGCACAGGCTGTTTCCCAGAGAATGTGTATACCAAGGGAAAGGGGGGGGGGGTACTGGACCTTAGAAAAACCACTCAGGACCCTTGCGGGGCGTGGGGGTGTGACATATATATGAAATATATTACCTCAAACCCAGCAGCGTATAGCCTGTGTGCCAAGCAACTTAAAAGAATCAGAAAAAACTAAATAAAAGGGAAGCAGTTGCAAAGTATGGCTACAACAAGGGTGAGGTATGTTAAATCACATGAAGCTTTATTGAATAAGAAAATATTTGGATAAAAAATGAAACAACAACATCAACATTGCATGGAATGGTATTAAGGAATAACCCACTGACATGAAGATAAAAAGCTGGAAGGGGTCCTGTCTAGTGAAATTGCCGCCACTACGCTAGGATCAGACTCCACCCACCACCCAAATGGCATATGAGGAAATCCACCGTTCACTTGGAGATCAAAGGATAATCATGATTGTAATTAAATTAATTTTAAACACTCTTGGATTATGAACATTTGTATATGTGGAGAAAACCCCCTCCAGGTTTGTTGAGATACCCAGTTGGGGATATTAAACAAGTTGATGGTGTGAAAGTCTTAGTCCGTGGTAATGCAGAGATCTCCACACATGACCGTTAGATGCAGGGTCCTCACACCTGTATTGGTATAAAGGGCAGTTGATTGCTCTACCACAAACTCTCTCTGGCAAATGGACATGTAATTAAATGGCTGCACTTTCCAGATGGAGTCTTCAAACACCATATAAACAGAACACAGCAATGAACACCATGTAAAGCAGCGCGGACATATGGCTTTAAGCAGACAGACAGGCAAGCGAAGCAAGCAGACAGACAGGCGGCTTGAAACAGTGATTAGCATACACGACCTGATATTCAGCCAGTATATGTGTCTGAGCAGTCAGAGCACTTAGTAGGTGAAATGTCCTCTGGTCTGTAGGTATAACAGTCCGGGATAAGAGACTGTGCTCACTGATGGACACACATGCTACATCTCAGATCGTTCAGTCAGCCTTCCATTTATGTGAGTCTCGCCAGGGCAGACAGGTATGCAGACATAAAATCACAGGGGCAAAGCCAGTTACTGACTGTATGAGTAGTATGGATCCGTGTAGTATGTACTGTGTACCGTCTGTCAGTTTAGGAGGGTCAGTCCAAGAGCATGTCCGGCCGTGGCGAGTCTGTTGAAGGAGCAAGCCATAGTGTCCGCCAGAGGGTGTGGGAGCTTACCGTCCACCAAAGGGGGTTTGAGCGCCAAGCAGCCGATCTGTATAGGCGGTCAGTGTTTCAAGCAGGGTGGAGGGTGGAGTCTGCAGGCGTAGTAGCGTATGACGTTGACGCATTTCGCGTGACGCAGCACGCTTCTTCAGGACGGAAAGTGCAGCCATTTAACTACATGTCCATTTGCCAGAGAGAGTTTGTGGTAGAGCAATCAACTGCCCTTTATACCAATACAGGTGTGAGGACCCTGCATCTAACGGTCATGTGTGGAGATCTCTGCATTACCACGGACTAAGACTTTCACACCATCAACTTGTTTAATATCCCCAACTGGGTATCTCAACAAACCTGGAGGTGGTTTTCTCCACATATACAAATGTTCATAATCCAAGAGTGTTTAAAATGAATTTAATTACAATCATGATTATCCTTTGATCTCCAAGTGAACGGTGGATTTCCTCATATGCCATTTGGGTGGTGGGTGGAGTCTGATCCTAGCGTAGTGGCGGCAATTTCACTAGACAGGACCCCTTACAGCTTTTTATCTTCATGTCAGTGGGTTATTCCTTAATACCATTCCATGCAATGTTGATGTTGTTGTTTCATTTTTTATCCAAATATTTTCTTATTCAATAAAGCTTCATGTGATTTAACATACCTCACCCTTGTTGTAGCCATACTTTGCAACTGCTTCCCTTTTATTTTGTTTTTTCTGTTTCCCAGAGAATGTCCTGAGCTTCCTATATCCAGTCATCAGATAGTTTGGGGAGTCCTTACTACATTTTGCTACGATTTCCCCGAGAACAGCACACAGTTCTGAGCTAAAGGTAGACAAAGGTGGTGACTCTGGACTCCCTTCTTGGACACCTTTTTCTTTGCTGGATCCCCCAGGAGTGGTGGATGAGGGACCTTCAGTAAGGACTTCTGGATGTATTAAGAAAAGTTTTGTTTGGTCAGTAGTCTTTACACTGGTTCCCTTAAAGTAATCAGGGACCCCCTTCCTCCACTCACACAATGCATACGTGTGTGGAATGGTGGTGTCTGTCTTTATGTCAGTCACCCAGAATTTCCTGTCTGTGGACAGTGCCCTTAAAACTGGGAGGAGTTTTTCCTCAGTCCAGACCTCTCCCTTGATTTCAACCACCAGGCCATTTTCCACTACGACATTCTCTTCCCTGCGCCACTCGGCTGCAGCGGTAGGATCCATTTCTGCGTTGAGGGGGATTCTGTGGCTGAGAGGGTTGTGTTGCAGGACTGTAGATATCCCGGACGAGCCCCCACGTGTAGCACTACCCCCGTAGGAGCTGCTGATTAGACTATTGGGTCTACGTCCTGCCTACCAACCCTCAAACGTGGCTCGAATCCTCCCTAGGCACAATATGAGTTAATAACACCAGAGGACTATTAAGGAGCAAAAATTGGGAGATATCACTTTAAATGAGAATAAATATCTGGTTACCTTTCTCCAGTAGCTCCCTGTGGCCCAGGTGCGACACCAAAGTTTACGTTTAGCTAAAACAACTTAACTGGGGTGCAATGAGAACAGCATACATTAGAATACAAATGGACTTCACAACATACTGCAGGAGACATCTAATGAACTGGAATTTAATCAAATTGGTAAGTCATGTAATTAATACAGCTACACAGGTCTACTTGTGTAGTTAAATGACACACAGGAGCCCTTCCCTTAAAGTTACTCTCTGTACACGTCCAATCACTTTACCATATAGGCCAGACTTATACGGACCCCACACACACAGTTTATTTCCCCGGATGGATGTCTTCGCTAGCAAATGTTGGTGCACATCAATTTATAATCCAAGAGAGGTAATAGGCAGTTCTAGGAGGGACACAGTAAAGTTAAAGGCTCCAAACATGCACTTAATGTCTTGTCTCACAGGGATGGGCAGCTCAATAGTGTTGCAAGTGTTGTATCCTGGGGTTTTATGCACTGGTACTCACTTGGTGGTTTCTGTGAAGGTACACTAGGCCTCAAGTATGTGACAGAACATCAGCTACTGATATAGTACCACCCGGAGACACTTTCTCCCAACAGGGAATCAATTTGTGGGCAGGTGCCCTTCTCACCAACCAGCCTCTTTCTTCAGGAGCTCTCCACCTCTGATTTCTGTCACCAGCCGCGCTTGTGGTTAGATGTGGGCAACACCAGTCTCTGCAGAGCATCAATGGGTTCTCTGGGAAGGCTCCTTTACTGAAGATGAAATGCTTCCACTCAGTCACTTCAGGCCCAGGCTTCAGGCCTAGTCCGCAGCATCAGCCCACAGAACTTGCTTCCTTCTAGTTGTTGTGTGAGGAGACAAGAGACAGAGCCTGGCTCCTCCCTTCCTTTATAAAGCCTCCCCCAAAAGGCTGTGCGGTGAAGCAATGCACCCTGGTATTCCAACTGAATTGTGGGTATCGTAGTATAAAAGAACGTCTGATTAATATCACCAAGCTGCAGTGTGGCAGTTTGGCCACTAGAAACTTCTGATGAAAATCACCAAGCTGCAGTGTGGCAGTTTGGCCACTAGATGGAGCCGAGTTCCTTAAAATGTCCAGCAGCAGTCTTTTACAACTTGTATAATGGAAGACCCCCGCTACACACATACACACATATAGGTGTGATAGGAGCGGAGCCCTATGCCTGCAAATAATTTCATTAGCGCAGGCAAAGGGTTCTGCTATTTTCACACCTATATATGTGTATGTGTATATATACATACATACATGTGTGTGTGTATATATACCCCTACACAGAAGTTCAGATGTCATGCCTGCCTCCAAAGACGTCCACAAAAAAGCCCAATAAACGCCTGCAACAAAAACGGACGGGTGTGAAAATAGCGGAGCCCTATGCCTGCTCTACTGCAATTCTAATACAAATGATCTTTTTTTCTGGTTCTGGACATGCTACAGAGCTGAAACTTCACAGGTACGCTTTTTAGACCCCCCAGACACTAAATCCAAAATAATTTTTTTAATAATTGGCTCTCTATCAAAAACCACAATTTTTAAGAACTTTTTTTGTGTGATTAACAGTCCCTGGGGCATGACCCAGAACCCTAGGCACTTTTTAGGGGCATTTATTGGGTTTTAGGGCTTCAAAATGGTGTTTTTTGATTACCGAAGTTCGGGTCCCATTGATTTCAATAGGGTTCTGAAATCCGGGCCGAACTTTTGGGAAGTTCGGGTGTTCTGGTCGAACCGAACTTTTCAAAAGTTTGATCATCCCTAAAGAGGGTAATAAGAAATGTAAAGACGAAATCAGGGCGGCTAAAATAGAACACGAGAGACATATAGCGGAAGAGAGTAAAAAGAACCCCAAAAAATTCTTTAAGTATATAAACAGTAAGAAAGCGAGGCCAGAACACATTGGCCCCATAAAAGACGATAAGGGAGTTTTGGCCACAGAGGACAGAGAAAAGGCGGGAGTGTTAAATAATTTCTTCTCTTCAGTCTTCACAAAAGAATTGGGGGGCTACACTAACCCAGCTTGTAAGGCCAAACTAAACAACACACCTCAGGAAATACCGCCATGGCTAACAGAAGATAGACTTAGAACTAAACTAGAGAAACTTAACATAAATAAATCACCGGGACCGGATGGCTTGCACCCGAGGGTTCTTAAAGAGCTCAGCCAGGTGATTGCCAGACCATTATTCTTGATCTTTAAGGATAGTTTACAGACGGGTATGGTGCCAGCTGATTGGAAAAAAGCCAACGTGCTACCAATATTTAAAAAGGGGCCGAGATATATCCTGGGTAACTATAAGCCGGTCAGCCTAACATCAGTAGTCTGCAAGATTTTGGAGGGGATGTTAAGGGACCACATACAAGACTTTAGTATTGAAAACAGTATTATTAGTAGAAATCAGCATGGATTCATGAAAAATCGTTCTTGCCAAACCAATCTATTAACCTTCTACGATGAAGTGAGCTGCCACCTAGATAAAGGTAAGCCTGTGGATGTGGTGTACCTGGACTTCGCAAAGGCCTTTGACACCTTTCAAACAACAAAAGGAATGACCGCACTTCCGATAAGTTTCAAAAAAAGGAGTGTCTTTATTCCACATCAATCGAATTGGCAAATACAGATACACACTGTGAGTGCAGGACAATCGGTGGACGCGTTTCACGACTGGATGTGTCGCTTATTCATCACGGGTGATGAATAAGCGACACATCCAGTCGTGAAACGCGTCCACCGATTGTCCTGCACTCACAGTGTGTATCTGTATTTGCCAATTCGATTGATGTGGAATAAAGACACTCCTTTTTTTGAAACTTATCGGAAGTGCGGTCATTCCTTTTGTTGTTTGAAGCTATCCTGGATTGCGGATCCGACCGGCACCTGATTCCAGCCTCACCTAGATCGGTCTTCCCTGTTTGGATTCTGCTTTGACACCTTTCCCCAAAAACGCTTACTGTTCAAACTAAGGAAGGTAGGTATGGACCATAAGGTGAGTACCTGGATAGAGAACTGGCTCCAGGGGAGGTTGCAAAGGATTGTGATTAATGGGGGAGTACTCAGATTGGGCGGGTGTGGAAAGCGGGTCCCCCAGGGTTCTGTCTTGGGGCCAATCCTGTTTAATTTATTCATAAATGATCTAGAGGAGGGGATATCGAGTAAAATCTCAGTATTTGAGGATGATACTAAACTAAGCATGCCAATATCTTTTGGGCAGGATGTGGAAACCTTACAAGCGGACCTGAACAAAATAATGGGGTGGGAAACTACATGGCAGATGAGGTTAAATGTTGAGAAATGTAAAGTAATGCACCTGGGTGCCAGAAACCAGAAAGCAAGCTACTCACTAGGGGGGGAACCTCTGGGTGAGTCTAGGATGGAAAAGGACCTGGGGGTACTGGTAGACAACAGGCTTGGCAGTGGCATGCAATGCCAAGCCGCTGCAAGCAAAGTCAACAGAATACTGGGATGTATAAAAAAGGGGATTTACTCCAGAAATAAAGAGATTATTCTCCCACTCTACTGGACTTTGGTCTGGCCACATCTGGAGTATGCTGTCCAGTTCTGGGCACCGGTCCTCTGGAAGGATGTGCTGGAACTGGAGAAAGTCCAGAGAAGGGCAACAAAAATAAAGACTACAAGCACTGAACTTATTCTCTCTGGAGAAGAGACGATTGAGGGGGGATATGATATCAATGTACAAATATTGTACTGGCAACCCTATCATATGGAAAAACCTATTCAGAGAAAGGAAATACAATAAGACACGTGGCCACTCACTAAAACTAGAGGAAAGGCGGTTTAACCTTAAAATATGCAGGGGGTTCTTCACTGTGAGAGCAGTAAGGATGTGGAATTATCTTCTGCAAACAGTCGTATCAGCAGGGAGCATTGATAGTTTCAAAAAACTATTAGATGGGCACCTTAAAGACCACAACATACAGGGGTATACAATGTACGGCTAACAGCAAACACACACACATCATAAGTTGAACTGGATGGACTGGTGTCTTTTTTCAACCTCACTAACTATGTAACTTTATGTAACTATGTAACAGCCATCCCCTTCCTCCTGGGACCTGGCTTTTCGCCCAAAGACACCCTGTCACATGTTCCCTTGGCTTTTATAACGTATCCCAGGATGCACTACTGTTTGTGCTAGCCCACTGAGATAGTTACAGAAGCCTGTGTGTCACTGGCTTGGTTTCCTCCTCTGTCCAACAGGCTCCCCTATTGGATACAGTGGGGACACTTCCTCAGCCCAAATGAATCACACCCTGGACACATGCACAAGGCCTAACTACTAATCAGGCTCCCCTAATAAGCAGACAGAGCAACTATATTTTCCGTGCCTAGCACCTACCTAGGAGGGTGCTACATCCACCCCCCACCAAAAATGAGCCATGTCCCCATTGGCTCTGGGGCAGCCGCCCCCTACAAAAACCCCTACTGGAAAAGAAATCCACAGCGTATCCCACAAACCTGGAAAAGGGGGTGTCAGAATGTTTATACTGCCCTGATAAACAGTGTCTCTTTATGCAAATAAGCAAAGATCAGTAAGTAAGGAGATTCTCAACTTATTTCCATAAATTAACAAAAATACGAGATTGTTTTAAGTGACGCTAAACTGAAGATAAGGAGAATACAACTCTGTGTAAATATATATATATTTATTAAATACTTCAGTGCAAAATAAAATGTCAAAAATATAATTGGTGATAAACACAAAATTTTGAATAAAATGCAATAAAATGTATCACACAGGTAATATAAGAATTATTATCAAAGAATATGATTTCAGACTAGTAAGATAACCATAACCAATGACTTCTAGAATATGATTAATTGCCTACCAAGAGGACACAAAAGATGGCAACCAATCTTACAGATTTGACACGTGACTTCTCTCAGCCAACAGATATTCATAATTCCAATGTTTTAAATAAAGTTGCATGGATACAAATTGTTATACCATGTATTGAGACTTGTTAAAAGTCCAGATAGTTTTGGTAAAATAAACTTCTATTTAGTTAATCTACTATAAAAAATACATCATAACTGAACCATTTTCTAAAGCCAAAATGAGCGTAAAATTCCAAGATAAAAAAAATTAAACCAATCATACTGCAGTTAGAATGATCTAAATTCAAATCTTCATGCTAACAGTTTAAGTGTGAGAATGGATCAGTTAGGTGTATGTGAATAAGGAAAATTAAATGCCTGTAGGAAAAATAGAATTGTATACTTTACCAAAACAAAGTTATTTTTCTGTTGTATGGGATGTCATGCTGTCCTGGCTTCAGGATCAAATGTCACCCATCAGTATTCCAGAGCTCCCTTCAAAGCCTCTTATTCCTTTCACGATCTCTTCAATTCTCACCTCTCTCTAATTGACTTGAAACTTTATGCTGCATGAAATGTAGGCGGGGATCTGATTTCCATATGACCATTACCTCACGAAAAGGGGCTTATTTCCTAAGAATTTGGTAATGGACACAAAATTAAGCAATCACCAGAGGGCAGTGTTGAATTACGATCAAATTTGGGACATTGAATTTAATTTCATTCTTTTCCCAAAGATAACCCTTTGACCTAAGTCTGGTAGAGAGAGTTAAATCCCAAAGACCATGTCATATTGTCAAGACTTAGTAATGCAACCTAAATGTAATTAGTACTTAGCAATTATATAGAAACAAAACCATAGTATACAACTTGTATACTACAAGGCATCCCTATAATTATATATATATATATATATATGCCACACGTATATAATGACATAATAATAATATTGTTACTATAACATCACTATAAAATATAATAATTCTTTAAACATATTTTAAATGAACCCTTAAACGAAAGACATACTGATCTCATTGTTCATTGTGAAACAAAAGATAGTCAAGAATAACATCACCTTCATTAGAACCTGGTCTGGCTCCAGTATGACTGGACCTTATCTGGTGAAGTGTCAGGAAATTAATTATTTACGACTTAAAGAAAAACAAAAATCTTCTGTTGAAACTTCAAGACTCTCTGTAAAGACATTTTGCCTAAAAGAACATGAACTTTCAGTCACCCCCAAAACAAAATGGATGTTAAGCTGCTCAGAATTTCTATATGTATAACATAATATGTATAGCCTTGATATAATTCCATTTTTAGTCTTCCCAATAATCCTGACAGGGGAATAGGAAAGAACAAATATACAATAATAATTTATGTGGAAAAATAGACGTATCTGCTGTAAAAAATATACATATACATCAGGTGCATTAGAAGAATGCACCCCCCACCAAACAAAACTCTGTTTGGTGAGTGGTATAACGTCCTAGCTATCTAACACTATACAAGTCCTACACATCCTGTAAGGAAAAAACAAGTTAAACATTTCAGAAAAAGCACATATTCAGCAATATTTTTGCTAACTAATGCCTCGTACACACGTACCGATCGTCGGCCGACCGATCGGCCGTCTTTTGTCCAGGGCTGTCCTGTCCGCTGAAAAGTGCAAAAGACTGCACACAAATTTTGTCCGCCGACTGCAGAAGTGATGTCATGTGATGGTTAACTTTCCCTGTGTTTTTTCTTCTCTGAGCATGCCCAGTCTTGCAAATCTGCTGATTGTCGGCCGAATTCTGTACTGACTGGCGAACAATCGGCCATTCGGGTGTTGGCCAACAAAAATTGTAATGCTTGCACGACAGATTCTTTTCGGCCGAAAGTGCGCTGTCGGCTGTCGGAAGCATCATACTAACAAGCCTACAATCGGCCGATCGGTCGTCGGCCGAATATTTACGGCCGACAATCGGTATGTGTGTACGGGGCATAAGGCTGGTGAGAAGATCCTCTCCGCAGAGACGACCTTCTCACACACTTCTATAACTAAGGGATTCATGAAGTTTCTCTTCGCCAGCCTTGACACGAAGATCCAGTATCACTCCTTCAAGGTGACACTAAACCTAACACTATCTAACTACTTCGGCCATGGCCTTGAGGTCAAAGAGACATGCAATGGCCAGTGCCTACAGCGTCCCCTCTTCTTGTAGCACTGTGACATCCAGTCTCTCTTGGACAGGCATTCTTGCTGGAGCCCGAGCAACCTATCTGACCTGCAAGGGCGACAATGTCTTCAGGGGCCCCTGGCACCTGGGCACCCCCCACCAGACAAGCTTCTGGCTGCTTTGCATCCTCCTTTGGGTGGCAGCCTGACACAGTTCCACTTTTGGCCTGTTGGCCCAAACAGTCCATAGTATGCTCCTTTAACTTGTTGGAACATTCTGATCCTGGCCCAATGGCTCAAGGATCTCCTTAATAGCAAACTTTTTTACAGTCTCTTCCTTTAAGGATTAGAGGGTCGGCCCTCTAAGATGAGTCCATTCTGAAGTGGTGCCTTGTGAGTCCTTCAACACCTTCCATAAGAGAAGAAGAGGAAGGGTCAATGGAAATCGGGTTTGAACCCCAGCAACAGTTCACTTGAGTATTTCCAGACAGTCCACAGCCGCTTAACTCAGGCTAACCAGCCTTGAAAAGATTTAGCAGTCTATCCTTTAGCAATAATAATCCGGATGGGGAATTCGTACTACTTTCCCCTCTTTGTCCTGTACACAGATTGACCAGGCCTGGACAGATCCATCTGGGTGCGGACTTCCACCCGGCCCACATGAATAGCTCGCCCCTGCTTCCAGTTGGCCTTCAACGACTTGAAGGTTTTCCATAAGTCCATCCTAGATTGGTTGCAGTGGGGGTTTGGAACAAAAAGAAAATCCCACAAAACTTCATCACACCATGTCTCTCTTATATATTCTATTTCCAACATGACCTCCCATGGAGCGTATGGATAGTCATAGCCAAACTCCAATGCAACTTTTTTCTGTATCATCCTTTGCATCAGTGGCGGCCCGTGCATAGGGGGCGCCAGGGCGCCGCCCCCCCTAAAAAAAGAAAAAAAAAAAAAAGACAAAAAGCAATAAAGTTTTCAAAAAAAAAAAGACAAAAAGCAATAAAGTTTTCAAAAAAAAAAATTGCGTTCGCAAACTTCGCCGCTGCCGGCCTATGTGGAGGCTGGGGGTGGGGGGGGGTGGGGTTACGACCCACAAGAGGCGCCCATCGGCTGCCTTCTGGGGGCGTAACCTGGGCGCAGGGCACAGCGCTTCCACACCCCCACTTCGTGGATTCCTGGCTGTGATTGGTCCAGTCTCCAGCCTGGACCAATCATCATCCAGGACATCCGATTGTGACGCCACTGACGTCGCAATGGGGGCGGTGCCGGTGCGTGCATCAGTCACTCACCGTCACCGCCCGGTCAGCTTCCCGCCGCCGAAGACCTGGAGTCCAGTTCGGAGAAGAAGCCCGTGCCGGTCAACCGCCGCAGAGGGAGAAGTGCCGTTCACCTTCCCGCCGCTGAACGAAGAAGAGGAGAGCGAGAAGCCGCCGTGACTCACAGGTAAATGCACTCTCAGTCGGGCACGCACGCATAGCTCTGCATTGGGGAACATCCGAACATGTATACTGGCTGCACTGAAGGCACGCATCGCATGCATAGCTCTGCATTGGGGACATGTTTACTGGCTGCACTGGAGGCACGCATGCATAGCTCTGCATTGGGGACATGTATACTGGCTGCACTGGAGGCACGCATGCATAGCTTTGCATTGGGGACATGTATACTGGCTGCACTGAAGGCACGCATGCATAGCTCTGCATTGGGGACATGTATACTGGCTGCACTGGAGGCACGCATCGCATGCATAGCTCTGCATTGGAGACATGTATACTGGCTGCACTGGAGGCACGCATCGCATGCATAGCTCTGCATTGGGGACATGTATACTAGCTGCACTGGAGGCACGCATGCATAGCTCTGCATTGGGGAACATGTATACTGACTGCACTGGAGGCACGCACGCATAGCTCTGCATTGGAGACATGTATACTGGCTGCACTGGAGGCATGCATCGCATGCATAGCTCTGCATTGGGGACATGTATACTAGCTGCACTGGAGGCACGCATGCATAGCTCTGCATTGGGGACATGTATACTGGCTGCACTGGAGGCACGCATGCATAGCTCTGCATTGGGGACATGTATACTGGCTGCACTGGAGGCACGCATGCATAGCTCTGCATTGGGGGACATGTATACTGGCTGCACTGGAGGCACGCATGCATAGCTCTGCATTGGGGACATGTATACTGGCTGCACTGGAGGCACGCATGCATAGCTCTGCATTGGGGACATGTATACTGGCTGCACTGGAGGCACGCATCGCATGCATAGCTCTGCATTGGGGACATGTATACTGGCTGCACTGGAGGCACGCATGCATAGCTCTGCATTGGGGACATGTTTACTGGCTGCACTGGAGGCACGCATGCATAGCTCTGCATTGGAGACATGTATACTGGCTGCACTGGAGGCACGCATCGCATGCATAGCTCTGCATTGGGGACATGTATACTAGCTGCACTGGAGGCACGCATGCATAGCTCTGCATTGGGGACATGTATACTGGCTGCACTGGAGGCATGCATGCATAGCTCTGCATTGGGGACATGTTTACTGGCTGCACTGGAGGCACGCATGCATAGCTCTGCATTGGGGGACATGTATACTGGCTGCACTGGAGGCACGCATGCATAGCTCTGCTTTGGGGACATGTATACTGGCTGCACTGGAGGCACGCATGCATAGCTCTGCATTGGGGACATGTATACTGGCTGCACTGGAGGCACGCATCGCATGCATAGCTCTGCATTGGGGACATGTATACTGGCTGCACTGGAGGCACGCATGCATAGCTCTGCATTGGGGACATGTTTACTGGCTGCACTGGAGGCACGCATGCATAGCTCTGCATTGGGGACATGTTTACTGGCTGCACTGGAGGCATGCATAGCTCTGCATTGGGGACATGTATACTGGCTGCACTGGAGGCATGCATGCATAGCTCTGAATTGGGGACATGTATACTGGCTGAACTGGAGGCACGCACGCATAGCTCTGCATTGGGGACATGTATACTGGCTGCACTGGAGGCACGCACGCATAGCTCTGCATTGGGGACATGTATACTAGCTGCACTGGAGGCACGCATGCATAGCTCTGCATTGGGGACATGTATACTGGCTGCACTGGAGGAACGCATGCATAGCTCTGAATTGGGGACATGTATACTGGCTGCACTAGAGGCACGCATGCATAGCTCTGAATTGGGGACATGTATACTGGCTGCACTGGAGGCACGCACGCATAGCTCTGCATTGGGGACATGTATACTGGCTGCACTGGAGGCACGCACGCATAGCTCTGCATTGGGGACATGTATACTAGCTGCACTAGAGGCACGCATGTATAGCTCTGCATTGGGGACATGTATACTGGCTGCACTGGAGGCACGCATGCATAGCTCTGAATTGGGGACATGTATACTGGCTGCACTGGAGGCACGCATGCATAGCTCTGAATTGGGGACATGTATACTGGCTGCACTGGAGGCACGTATGCATAGCTCTGCATTGGGGACATGTATACTGGCTGCACTGGAGGCACGCACGCATAGCTCTGCATTGGGGACATGTATACTGGCTGCACTGGAGGCACGCACGCATAGCTCTGCATTGGGGGACGTATACTGGTGGTCACTGCATTGGAGGCACGCACGCATATCTCTGCATTGGGGACATGTATACTGGTGGTCACTGCATTGGAGGCACGCACGCATAGCTCTGCATTGGGGACATGTATACTGGTCACTGCATTGGGGACATGTATGCTGGTCACTACATTGAAAGGGGGCATTTATACTGGTCACTATATTGAAGGGGGCGGCATTTATACTGGTCACTATATTCAAGGGGGCATGTACTGTGGGGTTTGTGCTAGGGGCCTGTACTCTGGGGTTTATGCTAGAGGGCATGTACTGTGGGGTTTATGCTAGAGGGCATGTACTGTGGGGTTTGTGCTTAAGTTGTTTGTTCGGGGTTTGTGCCTGAGGGGTTTGTGCTGGGGGGGACTGTACTGTGAGGTTTGTGCTTGGGGGGGGTCTGTACTGTGGGGTTTGTGCCACTCTCAGTCCATGTATCCCATAATAGGGTGTCTCTCACAGTATATCCCATAATAGGGCCCCTGTTCCCTATTATGGGATATACTAGTACTGAGAGACCCCTTAATATGTGATATATTGGGAGAATTGGTTCACGCAAGCAAAATACAGGGGACAAAATGGGTGGAGTCTATAAGGGGTGTGGCTTCTGAGAAATGGGAGGGGTCAAAATGGAAGGAGGGGGTCTTGCGCCCCCCCATCTTAAAACTTCACCAGCCACCACTGCTTTGCATCCTGGAAAGTCTGGGAAGGGTTTGACTGTTCCCTCTCCCAGATGGGGAGTATAGGGTCTCCACTCTCTGGATGAGGGAGGCATAGACCTCATTTTGATCCCGAGCCCAGGCATAGCTTCTTAGTGGGGACACATTTGGGACCAGATTAGAATAGGCCTCACAGAACCCCAGATTCCTGGCACACTGACCTCGCACCACAGAATCCCTAGCCTCCTCATCAGATGGGCCTAGACTGGCTGTACAGCTCCGATCTTCGTACCCCTAGTCACAATTAATCAGTCTCTTCTTCTGACTTCCAGACATCTAATCCCTCCTGAAAGGATCCAAACTGATGATGGAAGCTGGGAGATCCCACATCAATGACCCAGGCCTCTTCCTCACTGCCCACACTCACTCTTGCAGCCTCGGCCACCGCTGGCCATCTTCTCCCTTCTGCCTGTATAGAAACAGACTTTACTTCTGGCACTGCAGCTTTCAATGCACCAGGTGGCCGCTCCCCGGCCTGCACTACCTGCATGCATCCTGGCTTGGACATTCGGGCCTCTCTCCATTTGCACCCTGGATCACTAACAGATTGCATAGAGTCCAGTTGCATAAGGAACCTCAGCACTCCTCTCCCTCGGCCCATGAAAGGTCCCGACTCCGCAGCCAAAAGGGCATGAGTGACCCCGGTCTCCCAAGACACATTCAATCTTCTGGGCCGACCTCCACTCTTTTCCTCCCACAGCAGCAGATTGCTGCAATGCCCGCACTGGCCTCACACTTGCATCCGCATGGCCACATTCAGACACTGAGGACATACCAGGCCCAAATGCTCCACACCTTCTCCTGTGCACAATGACAGCCTCCCGTTAGACACCATCCGCACCCCTGTATTCCACAGGGTCGATGTTGTTGGCTCTCTGGTCTGCTCTGCAGGTTCTCAGCTAACACGTGGGATAGCCTCTGCGCTCCGGTACTCGCCATCTTGCTCCTCCACACACGTGTCTCCCTCTCAGCCCCAGGAATTTAAAGAGTTTCCTGCCTTCTCCAGAGTGGCTGTGTATGGGCGGTTTCTCCGCCCATGACTCCAGATTGGCGGTGGCTCCTCCTGCTAGGCAGATCTTTCCTGCTCGCGCTTTTCCACACCATACGGTAACCCCTCCGATACTGCTCCATCTCAGCTCAACCTGCATGGAAGTTACTGTAAAGCGGACCGTGCCTCTCAGCTTGCACGCATCCGCCATCCTTGTTTTAGGATGGCAGGTGGAGCCTGACTAAGAGAGAACTCTCACCTGATGAAAGGCTGAGCTTGATGCCGGATGGACACTAAAGTAAGTACTCTGATAAGGACACAGGTTCACCTGAGGTGCGGAGTCTTAGTGTTAGCTGGTTTTCACCAGAGCCCCTAGTGGTGGGGATGGATGGTGCTGCAAGCTAGAACCAGGTTGCGGTCCCCAGGATCACCCAGCCAGGCAGAGTGCAGGTTCCGGTCCAGAAGCGGAGAAGCAAACAAGGGATAATCAAAAGAGTAGTCAGACGAGCTAAAGGTCAGGGCGGGCAGCAAGTAGCAAGGTCAAGAGGAAGCCGGGTCAAATAATCAGGAACAACAGGTACACAGGAACACAGGATCACTGCTGTGTTTAAATAGGCTGTTTTGGCGCCAATTTGGTAGCCTCGAACTATTCCAAGATAGCCTCGGACTATTCCAAGGTAGCCTCAAACTATTCTGAGGTAGCCTCAAACTATCCCAAGGTAGCCTCGCACTATTCCAAGGTAGCCTCGAACTATTCCAAGGCAGCCTCGAACTGTTCCAAGGTAGCCTCAAACTATTCCAAGGTACCTCTTCATACGCGCATGCGCATAGGCGTTCGCCGGTTTGTGGCGCCAATGCGCCTGCGTATAGCAGTGGCTCCCTGACATTGCTCTCTCCTTATGGGCAACCTCCGGGTGCCCAAAAGATTCTTTTTTGGAGGATGGCTGCGGAAAAAAGCCCAAATTAATTCCTGGGCATGGACATTCTGTTCAGGCTCCCAGGAATTCTCCTCTGGGCCATAGCCCTTCCATTTAACCAGGAATTGTATCTGGTTCCTCCTCCTTCTGCAGTCCAAGATAGCTTCCACCTCAAATTCCTCATCACCGTCAATCACCACAGGGTCAGGAGGCCTAGAATCCCTACCCAGAAAGGGGTCAGGTAAGGCCGGCTTCAACAGTGAAGTGTGAAATACAGGGTGGATTTTAAGTGACTCAGGCAAGATCAGTTCGTAGGATACCTCGTTAAGTTTCCTCTTTACTGGAAATGCCCCTATAAATTTGGGTGCCAATTTTTTCGAGGGCAGGCCAAGCGGAGGTTATTTGTTGATAGCCAAACCTTGTCCCCTGGTTGGAGGATCAGTTTACTTTTCCTCTTCTTGTCAAAGATCACCTTGTTAGCTGCCTGCGCCTTGACCATCGCTTCCTGTAGCAGTTTGCTGTTGCGATTTAGGAATTCAGCAACACTCCGAGCAGCAGGGACCGTGGACTCCGAGATAACACAAGGAAAAAATGATGGGTGGAACCCGTAGTTGGCAAAGAATGGTGACTGGCCTGTGGCTGAGTGTTTGGCGTTGTTATAGGCAAATTCCACTAAAGGTAATAATGACACCCAGTTATTCTGGACAAACATGGTAAAGCACGGAATATACTGTTTGAGAGTTTGATCTGTCCTCTCTGTTTGTCCATTTGTCTGAGGGTGGTATGCTGATGACATGGATAGCTTGATCTTTAGGGTTTCACACAGGGATCTCCAGAACCGGGAGGTAAATTGGACCCCTCTATCGGAAATGATGTCCGCTGGGATCCCGTGAAGCCTAATAATATCCTTGACAAATACTTGAGCAGTCTCTGAGGCTGAGGGGGTGTTTTTTAGTGGCAGAAAGTGAGCCATCTTTGATAGGCGGTCAACCACTACAAAAATGTCAGAGCAACCTTCAGATGGAGGGAGTTCAACAATGAAATCCATGGAAATCATTCTCCATGGCCTATCTGGGACTGGCAGTGGTCTGAGTAGCCCCCAGGCCTTGATTCTAACCGTCTTGCTCCAGTTACAGATGGGGCATGCTCAGGGCCGATCCTGGGGTCACAGGCGCCTGGGTGCAGAAATATTTTTGGCGCCCCCACTTGGGCGTGGTCATCTTACTAACTCCTCCCCTTTAAACTGTTTTATGGCAACAACTCCACCTCTCCATCTTTTTTGTTCCATAAAGTTTTATTGAATAAAAACAAAAAGTTATACAAGCATAAAAATGTAATACAATGGCTATTAGTACATTTTTAAGGAAAGCAAACATATAGTAAACAGAAAGCAGTCAAATGACATGTGTTATCAACAGAGCAGTGTTTAACGATGTCCACATAGATCATCATCAACATATCAACAAAGAGGGTAGCAGAACACATTGATTGTAAACTTGTATGTTGATAAAATGTTTGTGATAGGGGAATGGAAACAAAATTAAAAACCAAAGGGAGTTGATCCCCTCTATGTTAAAAACCTGAGGTCATTTTATTAGGGGGTATAAAGAATGGGGGGGGGGGGGAGAAAAATAATAAAAGGAAAAGTAAAGGGCTAAATGATAGGATTATACGTGTTGGAAATCTCCCCTCACATCCCTTGTTTAGGATGGTTAAAAATAAAACACGTTACATGGGATTCACATAGGAGTAGTGTGGCATTTATCACAATTATGAATCGAGTTTTTTAAGAGGAAGATCTAGTCAGAAGATCTGAATATTGTGTGGTAGTTCGGAAATGTATCCAGCCCGCCCAGATTTCATAGAATGTGGTTGGAACATCTTTCTCAATATGTATAGGTTCCTCCATTTCTGCAATTTTGTTTACTCTTTTTAACCAATCGGATATCGAGGGTGTGCGATCAGACTTCCATAGAGAAGGAATACAGAGTTTGGCCGCATTGAGTAGATGGAAAGGAAGAGACTTTCGATATTGCACTAGAGGAACATTGGAGTAATGAAGTAAAAATTGTGCTGGATTAAAATCAATTGGATAGGGGGATATGGATAAAATTATCTGGTGTATTTGTACCCAAAATAGTTGTATACGAGCTTAATCCCACCATATGTGGAGCATTGTACCCTTTTCTAGGAAGCAGCGCCAATATATGTCTGATGATGAAGAGTTATAATGATGGGTAATATGGGGAGTCCTGTACCATCGGGTTGCAATTTTATAATTATTTTCTTGTGTCGTGACATTACTTGACCCTTTGTGAGTGATGGTAAAGATTTTTTCCCAATCCTGTTCTGTCAGTTGTACACCCAATTCATGTTTCCAAGAATTGCAGGCCCTGTTAGATTTGGGAGAGGATTTTTCGAAAAACAGGGTGTGAATGGTAGATATCACATGTCTTTGGGGTAATTTAGCTGTACAGAGGGATTCAAAGCTAGATAGGGGACGAGATATTTGATTATCTCGAATAATACTTTGTAACCAATGGTTCAGATGTTGATAAAACTCGGGTGGTAAATATTTCTCTACTATTCGGGCCGCAATATCCGGAGGTTTCAGGGGGGAGTCTTTGTCAAAAAAGTGTTGGGCTGTCATCCGGTCATGAGGCCTCACCTCTCCATCTTTAAGCCCCACCACTGTTTGTAATCTTAATGCTTGGACAATAATTTAGTCAACAGCTTTGACAAGTCAAAATAAATGTTTAATTTACTGACAATTCTGTAAAGTGCATGTAAATCAAATAGTTGTAGCACAAAAATCTTGGAATATAAATATGAACTTAACAATATTAAACTTTTGAACAGAAAAGAGAAACTGTGGGGTATTGTCAGGAAAGAGAGAAAAAAAAAAGAAAGAGAGAAAGGGAAAAAAAGAGAGAAAGGGAAAAAAAGAGAGAGAGAGAAAAAAAGAGAGAGAGGGAAAAAAGAGAGAGAGGGAAAAGAGAGAGAGAGGGAAAAGAGAGAGAGAGAGAAAAAAGAGAGAGAGAAAAAAAGAGAGAACAAAAAGAGAGAGAGAAAAAAAAGAGATAAAAAAAGAGAGAGAAAGAGAGAAAGAATGTCTGGATGCCTAGCTACCTATGACCAAATACATATCATATATGGCTACCTTAGACTCACCTATAATGTGCTGTGCAGTAGGGATGATCGAACTTTTGAAAAGTTCGGTTCGGCCAGAACATCCGAACTACCCGAAAGTTTGGCCCGGATTTCCGAACCCCATTGAAATCAATGGGACCCGAACTTCGGTAATCAAAAAACACAATTTTAAAGCCCTAAAACCCAATAAATGCCCCTAAAAAGTGCCTAGGGTTCTGGGTCATGCCCCAGGGACTATTAATCACACAAAAAAAAGTTCTTAAAAATTGTCATTTTTGATAGAGAGCCAATTATTGAAAAAATTAAAAAAAAAACAAAAAACAGATTTTTTGACTTTGGATTTCGTATCTGGGGGGTCTAAAAAGTGTACCTGTGAAGTTTCAGCTCTGTAGCATGTCCAGAACCAGAAAAAAAGAGATTGTTTGTATTTTGTCACTTTCAGAGCACTAATATGGCTCCGCTCCCGTCAGCATTTTTTTTGCTGCAGGCGTTGATAGTGCTTTTTTGAGGACATGTTTGGAGTCAGGCATGACATCTGAACATGTCTATAGGGGTATATATATATATATATATATATATATATATATATATATATATATACATACACCCATGTCTGTATTTCTCTATCGCTCATTGACAGACGTAGTCCTCGGTGATACAGCACCTTCGGGTTATGTTGCCTCCACAGGAGTAGGACTAGACAGGAAATGAAAAATGCTCTGGCCACACCCCAGGGGCAGTCCCTGAGGGTATATCCTCTCTCTCTCTGCCACAGCAAATCAGTTTTTTTCTGTCTAGTCAGGAGTAAGGACCTAGATACCTTGCTGGGATCTTCGGTCCTGGCAGGATTTTTTTCTTAGAAAAGAATTTTTTAAGACAGCTTTTTTTCTCCAGTGTTCCTGTGAGATCTTCAAGCAAGAAAGCTGAACTGGGCGACGGGCGGGATGTTGAGCGAGCAGCTCTAGAGCAGCCCGATTCGGATCCAATCGCATATGGCCTCTTCATCCAGAGGTTTTTCCCTAGCTGTCCCTTCATTGGGACATCCCGGATGTGGATCTGTTGGCACCTTGGCCTAACAGGAAGGTGCGGAGGTTTGTAGCTCGCGCCACAATCCTCTAGCGGACGCAGCAGAAACGCTGATTGCCCCGTGGGGGCAGTATCAGCTACGGCATGCCTTCCATCCTCTCAAGTTGCTGCGGGAACTTCTTCGCAGGATAGAGGTGGAGGGAATTCCAGTTATTCTGGAAATTCCGGATTGACCTCGTCGAGCCTGGTACGCCGACTTGGCGAGGCTAGTCGCGGACGCTCCTTGGAGACTTCCTCTCAGGGAGGATTTGCAGTCTCAGGGACCGATCTTCCATCTTGCTTTACAGTCGCTGGCTTAATGGCCTGGCCATTGAGACCCAGGTACTGAAGGACAAGGGAGTGTCAGCTTCAGTTATTCCTACCTCCAGTTAAAGCAAGGAAAGCGACTTCAAGCACATGGAAGTCTTCTATTGCATGGTGTGAATCTATTGGATTTCCCCCACAGACCTATTCGGTGACCCGAATTTTGGTCTGTCTGCAACAAGGGGTTGAGCAGAAACTATCCTTGAGCACGATCAAGGGTCAGGTTTTCGGCATTAGCAATCTTCTTTCAAGAAACCTTTGGCTAATCATTCCTTGGTGCGGAATTTCATCCAGGGGGTGCGACATCTGGCTCCGCCAGTGTGCGCACCCTTACCGCCTGGTATCTTAATTTAGTGTGGTCGGTTCTTCAGAAACTTCTCTTTGAAGATATTAGGGAGATTCCCTTGCTTACATTCCCAGAAGGTGGCCTTCTTGGTGGCCATTACTTCTGTACGCAGGGTGTCAGAACTGGCCGCATTATCCTGTCGTTCCCCAGATCTGGTGGTTCATAGGGATAAGGTGGTTCTTCTTCCGAATCCATCCTTCCTTCCTAAAGTGGTTTTCGTAAGACGGACTCACTTTTTGTGATCACGGATAGCCCTTGAAGGGGGTTGCCTGTGTCTGCCGCGACCATATCTACATGGATCAGTCAGACGGTGGTACAGGCTTATTCTATTAAGGGTCGGAATCCTCCGTTCCCTGTTAGGGCGCACTTCACTCGAGCGCTCAGTACTTCCTGGGCCTTTCGCCATCATGCGTCAGTGGTCCAGGTATGTAAAGCGGCCACCTGGTCGTCAGTACATACCTTTACAAAATTTTATAAAATTGATGTGATGGCATCGGCGGATGCCTCATTTGGCCACAAGGTTTTGCAGGCCGCAATTTGAGGAGACCGGTGGTCTACCTCGAGGGTTTTTTTCTGTTTGAAAATTTTTTTGTTGAGTCTCATCATTAAGGATGAGCATTGTAAACTTCTAGTTGGCACCGGTTGGCCCTTCTAGATTTGGATTTGATTTCCATTTTCCCACCCCTCATTTGTGATACTGCTCTGGGACTTCCCGAAGGTGCTGTATCACCGAGGACTACGTCTGTCAATGAGCGATAGAGAAAAATGGATTTTTGTAAAATCTTACCGTAAAATCCTTTTCTCTTAGCTCATTGACAGACGTAGTACCCGCCCCTCTGTTTTTGAGTTGGGTTGGGTTAAATTCTCTAAGCACTGCTTTTGTGACATAACTGATTTGCTGTGGCAGAGAGAGAGAGGATATACCCTCGGGGACTGCCCCTGGGGTGTGGCCAGAGCATTTTTCATTTCCTGTCTAGTACTACTCCTGTGGAGGCAACATAACCCGAAGGTGCTGTATCACCGAGGACTACGTCTGTCAATGAGCTAAGAGAAAAGGATTTTACGGTAAGATTTTACAAAAATCCATTTATATACACCTGCACATACATAGGTGTTAAAGGAGCAGAACACTATACTTTTGCTAATGAAATCATTTCCACTAATATGGCTAAGCTCCTAACACACCTATATATGTGTAAATGTAAAATACATATCAGTGTGTGTGTATATATATACCCCTATACAGAAGTTCAGATGTTTTGCCTGCCTCCAAAGAACCCAAAAAAATGCCCAAAAAAATGGCAGCGGCAAAAAAAAAAAAATGCCCAGGTTTGTTCTTGCAGGCATTTTTTTGGGTTCTTTGGAGGCAGGCAAAACATCTGAACTTCTGTATAGGGGTATATATATATATATATATATATATATATATATACACACACACACTGATATGTATATTACACATACACATATATAGGTGTGTTGGGAGCCTAGCCATATTTGCAAATTATTTCATTAGCAAAACTATAGTGTTCTGCTCCTTTAACACCTATATATGTGCTGGTGTATATATACAGACATGGGTGTGTATATATACCCCTATAGACATGTTCAGATGTCATGCCTGACTCCAAACATGTCCTCAAAAAAGCACTAGCAACCCCTGCAGCATAAAGAATGCTGACGGGAGTGAAGCCATATTCCTGCTCTGAAGTGACACAAGAGAAACGATCTTTTCTCTATAGCGGTCACCCTGCTATGGAAGGGTTTTGTCACCCTTCCATAGCAGTCACAGTCAGTTAACCCTACACTACACTACGGTCCCCTTACACTTAACACTTTCCTACAGAAACTGAATAAATTAAATCTAACTATAGTGAAAAAATAGCACCCTAACTACACTAGATATCCCTTTCCTCACACTACAAATTGCTAAATGACACTTTGTAACACATTGTAACAGAACAGCATTCCACTCTCTTTCATGTCCCGTATAAGAATGCTAGGAATTTGGCGGGGGCTATCTTATATACTGGGGGGCGTATTCACTAATGATTGGACTATGGACCCCCTAGTCACTCCAATCACATTCCTAGCATTCTCCTGCCCCTCAATTGGCTTTTACTGATGGTTCTGGTCCAATCACAGGCTTTTAAAGCCCATTTCCTGAACCATTGCATTTTGGTCGGTTCTGGTTGCCGAATTCTGAACTTTTTGGGGAAAAAGTTCTAAATTCGGCCGAACCTCGAACAGCCAATGTTCGGGTCGAACAGATGGTCGACCCGAATCGTTCGATCCTTCCTACTGTGCAGCTGTGGTGGCAGGCAGGCAGGCAAGCAGGCAGGGTGCTGCGGTGTCATGTCGCTGAGGATGAGCTTGAACTTGAGGCTGAGCCCAGGCGCCACTTTCTCTCTACAGGCTTTAAACCCCACGGTGCTGGAGGGGGTGGGGGTGCAGAGGCGTTCCTAGGGTCTCCAGCGCCCAGCTGTATCGGTGCCCCCCCCCCAAGAGAGAGAGGGGGTTCAAAAGAGAGAGAGGGGGTTTGACAGAGAGAGACAGGGGGGGGGTTGACAGAGAAAGGGGCTGACAGAGAGAGAGAGGGGGAAAAGGGCTGACAGGGAGAGAGAGGGGGAGAAAGGGGCTGACAGGGAGAGAGAGGGAGAGAAAGGGGCTGACAGGGAGAGAGAGAGGGGGAAAGGGGCTGACATGGAGAGAGAGAGAGAGAGAGGGAAAGGGGCTGACACGGAGAGAGAGAGAGAGAGAGAGAGAGAAAGGGGCTGACACGGAGAGAGAGAGAGAGAAATGGGCTGACACGGAGAGAGAGAGAGAGAGAGAGAGAGAGAGAGAGAAATGGGCTGACGCGGAGAGAGAGAGAGGGAAAGGGGCTGACCCAGAGAGAGAGAGGGAAAGGGGCTGACACGGAGAGAGAGAGAGGGAAAGGGGCTGACACGGAGAGAGAGAGGGAAAGGGGCTGACACGGAGAGAGAGAGAGAGGGAAAGGGGCTGACACGGAGAGAGAGAGAGAGAAAGAGGGAAAGGGGCTGGCACGGAGAGAGGGAGCTGACAGAGAGAGAGAGGGAGCTGACACGGAGAGAGGCAAGGGGGGTGACAGGGAGAGAGGCAAGGGGGGTGACAGGGAGAGAGAGGGGGCTGACATGGAGAGAGGCAAAGGGGTAGCAGGGAGAGAGGCAAGGGGGCTAACAGGGAGGGGGAGAGAGAGGGGGGTGACAGGGAGGGAGAGAGAGGGGGGGTGACAGGGAGGGAGAGAGAGGGGGGGGTGACAGGGAGGCAGAGAGAGGGGGGTGACACAGAGAGAAAGAGAGGGGGTTAACACAGAGAAAGAGAGGGGGTGACACAGAGAAAGAGAGGGGGTGACACAGAGAGAGAGAGATAGAGAGGGGGTGACACAGAGAGAGTGAGAGAGGGGGTGACACGGAAGAGTGAGAGAGGGGGTGATACGGAATAGTAAGAGAGGGGGGTGACACGAAAGAGTGAGAGAGGGGGGTGACACGAAAGAGTGAGAGAGGGGGGTGACACGAAAGAGTGAAGGAGGGGGGTGACACGAAAGAGTGAAGGAGGGGGGTGACACAAAAGAGTGAGAGAGGGGGTGACACGGAAGAGTGAGAGAGAGGGGGTGACACGGAAGAGTGAGAGGGGGGGGTGACAGGGAAGAGTGAGAGGGGGTGACACGGAAGAGTGAGAGAGGGGGTGACACGGAAGAGTGAGAGAGGGGGTGACACGGAAGTGTGAGAGAGGGGGTGACACAGAAGAGTGAGAGAGGGGGTGACATGGAAGAGTGAGAGGGGGTGATAGAGTGGGGGGGGTGATGACAGGGACAGAGGAGGGGGGAGACAGGGACAGAGGAGGGGGGGAGACAGCGACAGAGGAGGGGGGAGACAGGGACATGGGGGGGAGACAGGGACAGAGGAGGGGGGAGACAGGGACAGAGGAGGGGGGGAGACAGGGACAGAGGAGGGGGGGAGACAGGGACAGAGGAGGGGGGGAGACAGGGATAGAGGAGGGGGGGAGACAGGGACAGAGGAGGGGGGAGACAGGGACAGAGGAGGGGGGGAAGAGGGTAGGGAGGAGTAAGTCCGGTCACAGTTACTCACTCAGTTCACAATGTAGCTGCCGGCTGCCTGAATTAAACTTTCCCGTCCACACATCTCCTTCACTTACAGCAGCATGGGCTGTACTGAGTGTGTGGGCGGACACAGGGAGAGAGAGAGGGGTGGGAGAAGGCAGAGCAGATGCAGCCTCTCCCATTCCTGCAGGGGGGGGAGCTGCTCACTGGAGAATGGAACACACACACATACACAGCCACAGCCTGAACGAAGGAGCCACACTGCCTGCTGCCAATCACTATGGAGGCAGCTTCGGCCGGCGCCCCCCTTTTCAGCAGTTTGGAGGCGCCTGGGTGCGGTGCACCCCACGCACCCGCCCAGGATCGGCCCTGGGCATGCTCCTACATACTGTTTACAGTCCCTTTCTAAATCAGGCCACTAGAACGTGCGTTGTATCAGGTCCAGAGTCTTGTGAACCCCGAAGTGACCCACCAAAGGGTTTTCATGGCACAGCCCCAGGATCATTACTCGAGTGCTTTCAGGGACAAAAATGTTGTTACCCCACCATAATAGTCCATCTCGGAAAAATAATGTAATTCCAGGGAGGCAGGGGACATCCTTCGAGGCTTGTTGTATAAGGGACAGCAGGTCAGGTTGAAGCAGCAGAAAGTGGTTTTGGGATAGGATGGTGTCTGGCACTGAAGTCTCCTTAGGGTCGACAAACAACCGGGAGAGCGCATCAGGCTTAACGCTCTTTGATCCAGGCCAGTACGTAATGTGAAAAGAAAAACGGGAGAAACATAATGCCCAACGAGCTTGGCGTGGCTTCAGGCCCTTGGCTGTCCTTAAATATTCAAGGTTTTTATGATCTGTATAGATCAGGATAGGGTGTGCTACCCCTTCTAATATATACCACCATTCCTCCAGGGCGGCCTTGATGGCCAAGAGCTCCCGATCACCCATATCGTAATTTTTCTCTGCTGGTGAAAGTTTGCGGGAGAAAAAAGCCACATGGTGGACTAAATGTTTAAGACCCTGACGTTGGGAAATGACCACACCTACAGCCTTTTCTGAGGCATCCACTTCAAGTAGATAGGGCAAATTGGGATCAGGGTGGCTCAGGATTAGTGCGGTGGTGAATAGTCCCTTCAAAGTACTGAAGGCGGCCTGTGTTTCAGAGGTCCAGAAACAATTGTTCTGCCTGGTTAGCTGCGTAATAGGAGCAATGATGGCAGAGAATCCTTTAATAAACCTCCTATAGAAATTGGCAAAAACCCACAAAACGTTGTACCCCCTTTTTGTCTGAGGGTGCTGGCCAGTCCAGGATGGCAGAGACCTTTTGTGGGTCCATCTTGATGCCTGTGGAAGAAATTACTAGTCCCAAAAACTGAATACTCCGTTGTTCGAACTCAGATTTTATTGGTTTGGCGTACAGCCTATGTTGCCGAATCATTAAAAAGGTGGGTTTATACAATCTTTTCTTTGCATTAAGAGATATGTTTCTCAGAATTTTGGATTATTGCACCATTGACATGCACACAAGGAATGCAAGTCAAGTGCACACACACATATAGCCAACGCTGAATTCTAAAAGCACTAACATTTTAAATATTCCCCCAACCCTTTTGTTCATCTCTCTTACACTTACTCCAAATGTTTTAGTGTTTGCAGAATACAACCATATCCTCCAACCCGGATATCACCGTGTCACACACTTGGACCCCTTGTGTAGCCGTGATTCATTCCCATCTCTCTCTCCCCCCTCCATGCTCAGGGTCTGCAGCTTTACCACCCTTTCTCCCACTCCATGGGGGATTCAGTGCAGTGCGGGCGGTGCTGGGCCTTGTGGAGTCCCTTGGCATACCTCTCTCTGGTGTTTCTACAGTCTAACATTTTAATCAAAGCGACTGTGCTCATAACAGTGACCGAATGCATGGTATGTTTACCCACTTTCCTGAAAAATGCATGTTCAATATTGATGTTATAAAAAAATATATAGATGCAAATACTTCCTATATTTGAATATCCTTTTTCTTACTTCAGATACTCTTCATTGAAACTATGGTCTAAGACCCCTGAGGAAGAGACAACATATGCCAATTCGAAACGCGTAGGGTCTCTATGGCCTTTTAAGGTTCCCACATGCCATGCGTGGTCGCATTAGATAAATGTTCAGTCGCTAATCTTGTTTTTAACATTTATTAGTATATACACGTTTATGTATGTTGTTTCTACAATGTTTTTTTTCTATATAAAAATAAGGTGCATATCGACCTAAACACAAGCAGCGCTAATGCATAAACATATCATAAGTCAATATATCATAAAATCAATAAACCCCGTATTCACAGAGCTGGTGTCATAAAACAGTGTAGTGTTTTAGAGTCCATATAGGTACAAACAGTCCATCACCAGGTGACCTTTCAGTGCAATTATGGAAAGGGGACAGCAAACACCAACATCAATGCAAAGCTGCAAGGGATATGCCTCCACCTCACCACGTGCAACCCCAATGGTAATGCTCTTACCAGGACTCGCTGTACATTGGGCATGTAGATAAATGGTGAATCTCCCATAGATCTTCCACAGACTCTATCTTTACTCAGACCGCTTCACAGTCAGAATGTTCTCAGCCATCCAAGCGTATGGGGGAGTAAAAACAGATGCACAATAGGGCAGTATTGTTTGATAAAATTGCACCTTTATTCGTAAAAGCCTCTCCCATTACACTCACATCGGCAAAGAAATCAATAGCATGTCATAACTCATCAGCATAAGGTTACCGTCCAGCCGCTTGTCTCCCGCTCGCTGGGTGGCGTCCCGGAAGCTCCTCGAGACTAGACGGCGTCCTGTTGCCTGGGTGACCGCGCAAGTCACCGCCCTGACGTACGTTTCGTCAGCAGACTTCAACGGAGGGCGTGCTTGCGCGGTCACGCCACTTCCCTTTTATCTGTTCTCTCTGATCGGCATTAACCGCTTCAGCACTGCCACAGCTGTTGGGGTCTGCCATCTACAGGGAGATCTGTAAATAACAAGCCTTTTAGCATTGAAAGCTGCTATTTTTATTGCTGATATTGTGGATTTTTTGATCACTTGCGGTATTGCTACCTCATGACTAGGACATATATCCTGTATTATTATTGACTCAAATGAATCTAATACAATCCAATATCAACATCGTTACATGTATTTCCATGTGAAATCGGTGGCTATTTTCCTTTTACCAATATATTATATAATAATAGCCGTACATTCTAAACGTCCAACCACACTGTTCTGCCCTACTGAACCTGTGTATATAGAACGATGCATACAAATAGCTAAAAATATTGATATGCCACAGATTGCACATGCATAGCCTAAAACATAGGTTCTGCCCGACGTACATTCCCACATGTTAACAAATAGGGATCGATATAAGGCAAAGAAATACATATACACATAGATACGAATAATCCTAAACACAAATCCAATTGGATGTGCAATGGTATGAGATTATAATTATATAAAACCCATCCATACTATATAACAAAACAGATATAGAAATTATAATAATAATAATGAATCTAAAATCTAAAATAGCCATAGACCCATCCTTAAGAAGGGCCCATAAAAGGCTTGTTATTTACAGATCTCCCTGTAGATGGCAGACCGCAACAGCTGTGGCAGTGCTGAAGCGGTTAATGCCGATCAGAGAGAACAGATAAAAGGGAAGTGGCGTGACTGCGCAAGCACGCCCTCCGTTGAAGTCTGCTGACGAAACGTACGTCAGGGCGGTGACTTGCGCGGTCACCCAGGCAACAGGACGCCGTCTAGTCTCGAGGAGCTTCCAGGACGCCACCCAGCGAGCGGGAGACAAGCGGCTGGACGGTAACCTTATGCTGATGAGTTATGACATGCTATTGATTTCTTTGCCGATGTGAGTGTAATGGGAGAGGCTTTTACGAATAAAGGTGCAATTTTATCAAACAATACTGCCCTATTGTGCATCTGTTTTTACTCCCCCATACGCTTGGATGGCTGAGAACATTCTGACTGTGAAGCGGTCTGAGTAAAGATAGAGTCTGTGGAAGATCTATGGGAGATTCACCATTTATCTACATGCCCAATGTACAGCGAGTCCTGGTAAGAGCATTACCATTGGGGTTGCACGTGGTGAGGTGGAGGCATATCCCTAGCAGCTTTGCATTGATGTTGGTGTTTGCTGTCCCCTTTCCATAATTGCACTGAAAGGTCACCTGGTGATGGACTGTTTGTACCTATATGGACTCTAAAACGCTACACTGTTTTATGACACCAGCTCTGTGAATACAGGGTTTATTGATTTTATGATATATTGACTTATGATATGTTTATGCATTAGCGCTGCTTGTGTTTATTAATTTAGGTTGATATGCACCTTATTTTTATTCTGTTTATCATGAGGCAGCAGCTTTTATAGTTTTAACGAGTTGTATCTTATGGTCTATGTGCACATGAGATATATCCATTTACCAAAGCGCTGGGTGATTGGGTTGCCAGGTTTCTGAATACTCAGTCTCTTTTTACATTTGATTTTCATTTTTTACCTAGCTGCTATGGAGGCGATAGCCTTTTTGAAGAATAGGCCCATAGTTTTGGATGATGTCTTTTTAACCACTGCAGAGATCCCGCAGGAGACATCTGACATTAGCGGGCATCTATCCACTTTAAATCACCTGCTCGATAAGCAATTGCGGGCGTGGTGGGATGTGTGTACTTTTGAGCGTTACATTAAGGAAAAGATAATCATGAGGAGCTTGCGTTGGGACGTAGCACCTCAGGATGGTCTTGATGATGAAGGCTCAAAAGTAGAATGGTTGGAATTCTTTAACTCAGTAGGATTAAAACTACAGGAGTTAGTGTTGAAAAGAAAAAAGAAAAAGATGACCATTCTAGAAGCTAAAATAGCCGAAATAAAAACAACTTTGGAGGATTACAAGGACAACCCACTTTTAGAGAAATTTAACGTGGATGTTAAGAGGAAATTAGAAAAGTTGGATAAAGACACCCAGAAAAAGAAGGTGAAAAAGTTTCACAGGGACATAAAAGACTTTCAGAGTGGTCAGATGTATTCTTGGCAGTTTCCTGATGCGGCGCAGGCAATGTCCGGGCCGAGCCAGGAAAGTGTCGAAGTGAGAACAGATGGTACTCCCTTAAGGGGAACACCGAGGAATATGGTACAAAATAGGTTCCAAGCATCTGGCACACCTAATAGGGGTAACCCGAGAGGTAGACAGCCAGTTAATAATAGTGGACCTCAGTCCCAGAAAAACAAATCAACTAAACCTATGACTCAACAAGTATATCAACACCCCAATAAAGGGAATAATAACCAAAGAGTATATAGACCACCAATGGACTCACATGACCGCAACAGCGGATGTGGGGTAATGACCCAAAACCGGTTTGGACCGCTTGCGAGTGAGCCATGGACCCCATTCCCCCCACGTCCTTTTTTATGGAGGGGCGGCAGGGGCAGGGGACGCCGGAGAGGGGGCAGAGGAGGGATGGACAGCAATGCCAACCCACGTCAGCCACCTCTGCCTCATGCAGAAACGGGGAACCACGGTCCCCAGTGGAGGGACAATCAGGAACCTCAGGACTTCTGGACAGGGGCCGGCACAGAGGATGTAGAGCAGGGAGGAGGACCCACAAAAAGAAAGAGGGTGGGACATTGAGCGGTATATATAACCTTGCTAACATCACTCTAAGTAATAAAGAAACGAATATCTTACATGCTGGCCTAAAGTGCGCAGCAAAAAGACCAATCGGAAAATTTGGAGTGTACATGGATATACACAAATTTATCCGAAAAGTTAATTTAAAAAGATACTATCTGAGTGACACCAGACCCAAACTAGAAAATAGACCCACTTATTCAATAGGCATTGATAGTGGGTTAAAAAACAGATCTTTATCTAATCCAGCACAACCCTCTAATCATTGTGTAGACGTCTTCAAGAGGTTGGTCTTGAGAGATTTGTCTAATATCGAACCAAATAAGAATGTGAACCCCAGGCATATCCAAGAAGGGCTAGAAGCATTAGAAAAACGGAAGAATGTCATCATTCGCCCTGCGGATAAGGGGGGAGGGGTTGTAATCATGCAGAAAGAGTATTACCACAATCAGCTGATAGAGATGTTGGCAGACACTGATACTTACCAACGACTTGCTGGCGACCCTACTAAGTCATCAAGAAGAGAACTGAGTGATTTGATCACATATGGATGTGACAGTAGGGTATTAACAAAAAGGGAAAAGAGGTACTTGGTACCAAGTTACAGCAGAGTGCCTACCATTTACACTCTCCCGAAAATCCATAAGGATGTGACGAATCCGCCACCCAGGCCGATAGTGAATAGTATTAATTCGGTAACGGCTAGGGCAGGCGAATATCTCGATCACTTCCTTCAGGCTTCAGTAATCCGCACAAAGTCTTATTTGAGAGACACAAAAGACTTTTTAAGATCTTTGAGATCTTTAAGCGGGCTCAATACGGGAGATGTGTATTTAGTAACAGCTGATGTTGCATCACTCTATACAGTGATTCAGCATGATGATGCCCTCTTGGCTTTGAACTGGGCGTTCAGCCAGAGGGACGATTTGCCCGACCTCCAAAAACGTTTTTTGAGCCAGTTGTTAACATTCTGTCTCTCACATAACTATTTCTGGTTCGGGGGCGAGTTCTACACTCAGAAGAAGGGCATGGCTATGGGGGCCAAATATGCCCCCAGCCTAGCCAATCTTTTCATGAGTGAGTGGGAGGACCGTTTTGTGTATTGCAATAAAAAAACAGAACTAATACTCTACAAAAGATACATTGATGATTTGTTCCTTATCTGGCGAGGTACCGAGCAATCATTATGTGATTATATGCAACACCTGAACAACAACAGAAATAATATAAAATTAGAGTTTAGTTGGAGCCAAACGAACATCCATTACCTGGATGTGGAGATCTTCCTACAAGGTGGTGAGGTTGGCACGAAAACATATTTTAAGCCAACGGACCGGAACAGTTTCCTTCCTATGTATAGCGGGCACCACTCTAAGTGGCTGCGCAACATCCCTAAAGGGCAGTTTCTCCGAGTTAGGAGGAACTGCACCAGGGATGGAGACTATGACATTCAGTCTGAATTGTTAAAGAACCGCTTCATAGAGAAAGGATATAACGACTCTATTCTTGAAGACATAAGACAAGAAGTCGGGGGCTGTACACAGGAACAATGTTTGGAGGACAGAATACCATCTGAAGACCATAGGCATGAATGGGGGTTCATATCAAACTATAGCGAGCAATACAAAGAGGTAGAGAACATCTTTAGAAAACATTGGGGTGTTCTCTGCATGGATAAAGTCCTAGGGGCAGCTATTCCCCAGAACCCCACCTTCATCTACAGAAAAGGCCCATTTTTCGGTGATAAAGTGGTGAAGAAAATCATAGATCCCCCTGCAAAGCCCAAAATGTTTTGGGACCGTGAGGGATTCTGTGCATGCCGTAGATGTGTGTCTTGCAGGCAGGTCAGGGAACACGTCCGTGGAATAAAAACCTTTGTTTCGAGTGCCAATGGACAAGAATTTCAGATTAAAGAATGTATCACGTGCCAAACAACGCACGTGGTATATTGTTTAGAATGTCCATGCGGCCTAATGTATGTAGGACGCACGAAGAGAACTCTGTCGAAGCGTGTGTCCGAACACATAGCAAAAATCATCAAAGGTGATAAAGACCATAGTGTGCCCCTTCACTTTAAATCAAAGCATAATCAAGACCCCTCGGGTTTGAGGTTTTGGGGCATAGATAGGATCCATCCAAATTGGAGAGGATCTAATATGGTAAGAGAACTTTCACGTAGAGAAACATATTGGATATACCTGACAGATGTTCTTCATCCCAGAGGCCTGAACGTCGAACTTGATGTAAACTGCTTCATTGGTGATTACTGATAGCACTTTGCGTCTGGCGATGGACGGGCTGAAGGATATGGAGTACTGATCTGGAACCACATTATCAAAGTGGGGGTCTTTGTTTTTCTACTATTTTGCCACCCAATTCATTGGACGAGCCTGATTAGAGATACTCCCTTCAGTTTGGGCAATCCTGTGAGTTTATATCACAGGATGGGAGGTCTTCTAACATAATACATAGCAGATAGTATCTAGTTTTTTACCAGTTTTTTATTCAAATTAACGTTTGACTATGGGCCCTTCTTAAGGATGGGTCTATGGCTATTTTAGATTTTAGATTCATTATTATTATTATTATGATTTCTATATCTGTTTTGTTATATAGTATGGATGGGTTTTATATAATTATAATCTCATACCATTGCACATCCAATTGGATTTGTGTTTAGGATTATTCGTATCTATGTGTATATGTATTTCTTTGCCTTATATCGATCCCTATTTGTAAACATGTGGGAATGTACGTCGGGCAGAACCTATGTTTTAGGCTATGCATGTGCAATCGGTGGCATATCAATATTTTTAGCTATTTGTATGCATCATTCTATATACACAGGTTCAGTAGGGCAGAACAGTGTGGTTGGACGTTTAGAATGTAAGGCTATTATTATATAATATATTGGTAAAAGGAAAATAGCCACCGATTTCACATGGAAATACATGTAACGATGTTGATATTGGATTGTATTAGATTCATTTGAGTCAATAATAATACAGGATATATGTCCTAGTCATGAGGTAGCAATACCGCAAGTGATCAAAAAATCCACAATATCAGCAATAAAAATAGCAGCTTTCAATGCTAAAAGGCTTGTTATTTACAGATCTCCCTGTAGATGGCAGACCGCAACAGCTGTGGCAGTGCTGAAGCGGTTAATGCCGATCAGAGAGAACAGATAAAAGGGAAGTGGCGTGACCGCGCAAGCACGCCCTCCGTTGAAGTCTGCTGACGAAACGTACGTCAGGGCGGTGACTTGCGCGGTCACCCAGGCAACAGGACGCCGTCTAGTCTCGAGGAGCTTCCGGGACGCCACCCAGCGAGCGGGAGACAAGCGGCTGGACGGTAACCTTATGCTGATGAGTTATGACATGCTATTGATTTCTTTGCCGATGTGAGTGTAATGGGAGAGGCTTTTACGAATAAAGGTGCAATTTTATCAAACAATACTGCCCTATTGTGCATCTGTTTTTACTCCCCCATACGCTTGGATGGCTGAGAACATTCTGACTGTGAAGCGGTCTGAGTAAAGATAGAGTCTGTGGAAGATCTATGGGAGATTCACCATTTATCTACATGCCCAATGTACAGCGAGTCCTGGTAAGAGCATTACCATTGGGGTTGCACGTGGTGAGGTGGAGGCATATCCCTAGCAGCTTTGCATTGATGTTGGTGTTTGCTGTCCCCTTTCCATAATTGCACTGAAAGGTCACCTGGTGATGGACTGTTTGTACCTATATGGACTCTAAAACGCTACACTGTTTTATGACACCAGCTCTGTGAATACAGGGTTTATTGATTTTATGATATATTGACTTATGATATGTTTATGCATTAGCGCTGCTTGTGTTTATTAATTTAGGTTGATATGCACCTTATTTTTATTCTGTTTATCATGAGGCAGCAGCTTTTATAGTTTTAACGAGTTGTATCTTATGGTCTATGTGCACATGAGATATATCCATTTAACAAAGCGCTGGGTGATTGGGTTGCCAGGTTTCTGAATACTCAGTCTCTTTTTACATTTGTTTTTTTCTATATGCATTAATAATATTTTCATAATTTTTACACATTTATGAGTGGTTGCCCGCTATAGTCCCACCTAGGGGGTCCCCCTTTCTTTGCCTATGTTGCCGAAGACGGTGGAGGACCTTCTTGACATGTTTCCGGTGTTGGTCCAGGGAAGCGGAAAAGACTAGGATGTCGTTCAGGTAAACAATTACAAAGACATCTAGATAATCTCTGAAAATGTCGTTGACAAAATGTTGAAAAAGTAGTCGGGGCATTAAAAAGGCCGAAAGGCATCACCAGTAGGGTCGAGCGAACACGGATTGTATTGTTCGGGATCGTACCGGACTTTTGGGTGTTCGGTACCTGGACACGGACCCGAACATTTTACTGTATGTTCGGGATACAGTCCGTTGTTCAGTAATTTTTTTTATGTTTTAATGGCGCAGTTTCAACAGCTGCAGGGCAGCCAATAAACAAGCGTTTAACTAGTGTGCCCTTAGAAGCCATCACAGCCATGCCTACTAATGGCATGGCTTGGATTGGCCAGTGCAGCATGTGACCCATCCTCTATATAAGCTGGAGTCACGTAGGGCCGCACATCACTCTGCTCTAACTACTGTAGGGAGAGGTTCCTGATGCTGCTGAGGGAGAGATAGGAGATTATTGTAGGGGCAGGCTGGAGATTGCTTTCAGGGAAAGAATAGGAAGAATCTTCTTTAATCAGACAGAGATCTACATTGATTTTATTGTGTGGGGGTGCAGTGCACAATCTTTTTGCCCTGACCTGAGCCCAGTGAGGAGGGAGAAAATCTTTTTTTTTATCAGTCTGTTAGGTTGGCGGCGTGCAGCGGCCATGTAATGCAAGCTCAGTGCATATGTGTCTGCTTAATCTGGATTTAAAAAAAAAAAAAGATTTTTCTTCATATTTTACTGTGACATACAGCGTTTAGACACTGCTGTTCTAATTTGCTATTCAAAAATCACCACTTTAAAGGGAAAACATTTTTTTTCAATTTTTTCCTTTATATGTTACTGTGAGATAAAGCCTTTAGACACTGCTGTGTTCTAATCTGCTCTTCAAAAATCACAAATTAAAAGGGAAATACACCCTTTGGATATTGTTGTTCTATTCCGCTATTCAATAAACACCCATTTAGGGAAAAAAAATTAAATTGCGGCCTAGTCTGCATATGTTACTGTGAGATACACCCGTTGGATACTGTTGTTCTATTCCGCTTTTCAATAAAAACCCATTTAGGGAAGAAAAATTAAATTGCGGCCTAGTCTGTATCTGTATGTGTGAAATACACCCTTTTAGATACTGTTCTATTCTGCTATTCAATAAACACCCATTTACGGGAAAGAAAGATATTAAATTGCGGCTTAGTCTGTATCTGTACGTGTGAGATACACCCTTTTAGATACTGTTGTTCTATTCTGCTATTCAATAAACCCCCATTTAAGGGAAAATTAATAATTTTGCAGCGTTTGCTGATTATGTTACTGTAAGATACACCCTTTAAATTAGTTTGACGCATCTCCTTCCACCACCGAGGATTGCAGGGCGCTTCAGTTTGCCTCCTGTTGCTAACTCCTCCTACTCCGCTTCCTCATCCTCATCCTCTACCGCCTCCGCATCCGGAGCAGTGATCATTTCCAAGGCTTTTAGGCAGTCATTCACAAGTGGCTCTGAGGGTGGGTTCCTGCACCCACAAACGCCAGGTACACAATTTTCCAGCAAGGTCACAGTTCTGGAGGATGATGAGGTGAAGGATGAGGATGAGGAGATGGAGGAGGAGGAACCATGTTCACAGCAGGGTGGCACCCAGAAAACAGATAACAACAGATACTACACTTGATCTTAGCCAAAAGGTCGAGAAGCGATGCTGGTGGCATTCCCACCTGACAGCAGGGGCACAGTGGAAGCACAAGGCGAAGGCAGAGGAGGAGGAGGTCGCCAACGCAGCCAGGGCACCGCCAGCACCTCAGAAGGCAGGGTTAGCATGTATGAAATGTGGAAAAGCTTTGTCGGCATGCCACAACAACCAGGACCACCAGCTGTTTTTTTTTAGCCCGTGGGGTGTGTGAACACACTCAGACTATCACCCGGTGGGTGCATAATAAAGTGCACACCAAAAAAGTGAAACACAAAAAGTGCACAGGGTGTACACATGGTCCCTGACCCTGATCCCCCAGGGCGCAAGGCTCCTGACAGGGACTGGGGTACTTACACTGGCTAACCTGGTCGAAACCATGCAGCCCTGTTCTTTAGGAGGTCTGCTGAAACAGACCACTCCATGTACTAGGTGGGGCTCTCCTGAAGAGAGACCCCATGAGAGAGGGCGAACCAAGCCAGAAGGCCATATCCACCCCCTCCCAAGACTTTCAGGGACAGGCCCAAGGACCTACACCCTACTAATCATGATGTGCAAAACAAAAGTGTACCGCCACAATAAAAAACACAAAACGTGAGACACACAACACATAAAAGTGGGGAAAGGGATAGTGGAGAAGTGCAAGGTTAGTGCCACGTTGCAATACTATGGCAGGCCCTTCGACCAGGAATAAAAAAATCCTCTGGTCCTGACTCCTGACCAAAAGGCCCGGCCCTAGAGGCAGGTGTGAAAAACGTGTGTAGGAAGTGCAGTGTCCTTGGTGCCATACTTATAGTGTTGCCATTCACCGTGAATTATGGCACCCCTGGACTGCCACTCCAGGGGCACATACACCACAGGCTTTTCAGAATCCTGGTCCCTGGCAAGACCAGTGCAGCCCCGTCCCTACCAGAAGGCCTCAGAACTTAGACAGCTTTGGGAGAGCCCGGCCCACAACCAGGGACACATACCTTTTCCAAGGCCAGACTCAACCCAGAAGGGGGAAAAAAAAACCCTGCCGCCATCACCGTTCCTTGCCATATACCATATACAGTTCCTTAAGTACTATACACGTACTGAATGACAGGTCTGCCCCCTTCAACTTCTGGGTCTCCAAATTGGGCACATGGCCTGAGCTTGCCGTTTACGCCTTGGAAGTGCTAGCCTGCCCTGCAGCCAGTGTATTATCTGAACGTGTATTTAGCACGGCTGGGGGCGTTATCACAGACAAGTGCAGACGCTTGTCCAGAGCCAATGTGGACAAGCTCATGTTCATTAAAATGAACCAGGCATGGATCCCACAGGACTTGTCCGTACCTTGTGCAGAATAGACATGTATACCGGCCTTACCCAGCCATTGTTGTATTTTTGATCTTTCTCACTCTTTTGGGGTGTACCCTAATTTAAAAAGAAATTTAAAATCAAAAACAAAAAACACAGTATTGGCTACCTCGTCCTTCTCCACTGCCGCTTCCACCTACACCGCCACATCCACCGCCACCTCAACCTCCTATTCCATATGGGCCTCGTCCTCCTAGATCAAGATGATTATTTTTTATTTTTGTGTTTTTTATGTTATTTTAAGTTATTTCCCTATCCACATTTGTTTGCAGAGCACTTGTCATGCTCTTAAGAAGATTTTGCTGCCATTTGCAGCCCTCTAGCCCTTTCCATGTTTTTTAAAGCCATTTTAGTGCTCAAAAGTTCAGGTCACCATTGACTTCAATGGGGTTCGGGATCAGGGTAAAGTTCGGGTCACAAACCCAGACATTTTTTCAAGTTCGGCCGAACCCGCCGAACCCGGACATCCAGGTGTTCGCTCAACTCTAATCACCAGATATTCGTAATGGCCAAACCTGGTACGGAAGGCTGTTTTCCACTCTTCCCCTTCACGAATGTGGACCAGATTGTAGGCTCCCCTCAAGTCCAGCTTAGTAAACAGAGAAGCGGACCTCAGTCTTTGAAAAAGTTCGGGGATCAGTGGAAGGGGGTAACAATTTTTAACTGTTATCTTGTTCAGTTCCCAGTAGTCAACACAGGGCCACAGGGAATGGTCCTTCTTCTCTACAAAGAAGATTCCTGCCCCTGCCGGGGAGTTGGATGGGCGGATGAACCTTCTTTTCAGGTTTTCTTCCATGTACTCTTTAAGGGTTCCCAACTCACGTTCTGATAGAGGGAAGATCCGACCGAAAGGAATCTCAGGTCCAGGGAGTAACTCGATTGGGCAATCATAGGGACACAGTGTGGTGGGAGAGTTTCAGCCCCTTGTTTGCTAAAAACATCCAGGTACTCATGGTAGGGTTCAGGTACGTGAGACCGTGTCTCTTCATCAGAGTCGGTGCATAGCAAGATACTTTGGGAACTGAGGGGCATCGGCCAGCAGTGGTTGTGGCAGTAGGAAGACTGAAACTTGATGTCTCTGGAGGCCCAGTTGATCGATGGGTTATATGCCTGGAGCCAAGGCAGCCCCAAAATTACTGGAAATAGGGGGGAAGCGATGGCATCCAAGCTCAGGAGCTCCTTGTGATTTCCAAGAGCAATTAAAGGTAAAGGAGGGGTTTCTTGGGTCACCAATCTGGACTTGATGCGTGAGCCATCTGCCAAAATTACGGAGAGTCCTTGTGACTTGGGTCGAAGGGGAATATGCTGTTGTGCTGCAAATGACAAGTCAATAAAGCAGCTGCATGCTCCGGAGTCAATTATTGCGGTGACAGGTACTATACCTTCCGGAAGCTGAAAAAGAACAGACAGAGCCAGGTGAGTAGTGCTGGAAGAGGGTGCCGGATAGCTTGAGGGAGAGATGGAGAAGCACTTACGCAGCTTTGCGGGACAGGAGCGTACATAGTGACTGGCCTCCCCGCAGTACAGACACAGATTGTTCTGTCTCCGGCGAAGACGTTCTTCTGCTGTCAGGGAAGGTCACATGAGTCCAAGCTGCATGGGTTCTGGGGTGTCCGGTACCGATGTAACAGGAGCCAGATCCGTAGGGACAGAACTGGTGGGAGAAGGACGTCTGGAAGTTTGTACTCGGGGCAACATCCAGACTGGACGAGACTGCTGGGAATATCGCTCCTTTCTGCATTCGCGGAGCCGGCGATCAATCTGGATTGCCAGTGCGATCAGCTCCTCCAAAGTCTCTGGTACACCCACACGGGCCAGCTCGTCTTTCAGCCCCTCTGAAAGACCGAGACGGAACTGGTGACATAAGGCCGCATCGTTCCAGTAGATGTCTGCGCTCCACCTCCTGAAGTCGGTAACGTAGTCCTCCACAGCTATGGTGGAGGTCTGCTGCGGGTCATCGTAGACCTGGGCCATCGCATTAAGAAAGGAAAACAAGGAGTCAAGCTGCATGCTGCATTCTTCTAACAGACGATGGGCCCAAGTCTGGGGTTCTCCCTGGAAAAGGGAGATGATGAAACCCACTTTTGTTGCTTCCAACGAGAACGTCCGGGGTTGTAAGGAGAAATATAATTTGCATGCATTGCGGAATGCACGGAACTTGCTGCGGTCTCCACCGAATCTTTCTGGTATAGAGACTCTCGGTTCCGGGGGCAACATGACCGCCGTGGGTCCTGGCGTGGTCCCCGTGGGAGGTGTGGCGGATGAGGAAGCTGGATCTGCAGTATGGTCAGCAGAAGAGACCGGGGACTGCACACGTCCTTCCAGCTAGGTATACCCCTCTTGAAGAGATTTCACGGCCTGAATAAGAGCCCTCAGATGCTGACATATCTCATCCATTGGAGAGATCCCTCGTGCAGGCTCGGTCATGGCTGTGTTATACGGTCAGGATGGCAGGTGGAGCCTGACTAATAGAGAGAACTCTCACCTGATGAAAGGCCATGGTAGCAGAGCTGGATGCCGGATGGACACTAAAGTAAGTACTCTGATAAGGACACAGGTTCACCTGATGTGCGGAGTCTAAGTGTTAGCTGGTTTTAACCAGAGCCACTAGTGGTGGGGATGGACTGCGCTGCAATCTAGCACCAGGTCGCGATCCCCTGGATCGCCCAGCCAGGCAGAGTGCAGGTTCCGGTCCAGAAGCGGAGAAGCAGACAAGGGATAACCAAGAGAGTAGTCAGATGAGCCAAAGGTCAGGGCAGGCAGCAAGTAGCAAGGTCAAGAGGAAGCCGGGTCAAATAATCAGGAACAACAGGTACACAGTAACACAGGATCACAAGGAAGAGCTGAAGATAACACAGCAATTACCTGGAGTGACTGCTGTGTTTAAATAGGCCATTTTGGCGCCATATTGGTAGCCTCAAACTATTCCAAGGTAGCCTCGATCTACTCCGAGGTAGCCTCGATCTACTCCGAGGTAGCCTCGATCTACTCCGAGGTAGCCTCAAACTATTCCGAGGTAGCCTCAAACTATTCAGAGGTAGCCTTAAACTATTCCGAGGTACCTCTTTGTACGCGCATGCGTATAGGCGTTCACTGGTGTGCGGCGCTAGTGCACCTGCGCATAGCAGTGGCTCCCTGACACCTTGTCTGTACTAGGGCCCCAGCTGTGTCTCCATCACTCTGAGCCAGCTGGCCCCCTTTGCTATGTAGTAGAACTGTCCTGCTGTCAGGCATTGCACGGTCGACACTCCTATTCACAGCACTTGTACAGACGAGACTCGCCATAGTGTATTGGAAAAATGTCCCACTGTCATTGAATGCATGGTCAACAGCTTTCTTTACAGCATCCATTTGGCCATTATTTTGAAAGAATGTCCCGCTGTCACTGGATGCACGGTCAACATTTTCCTGTATAGCTCCTGCACACACATGGCCCCCGGCACATTGATCCACCTGCCATGGGCCGCCATTTTCTCCGTTCACACTTGCACCTTCTACTGTTAAGCAGACACAGTCCATTTGTACAGCAAGATGCATTTCTCCCGCTCTCCAGCACATCGCTTGGGCAGACAATTAGGCTTTTATAATGTATCCCAGGATGCACCACTGTTTGTGCCAACCTACTGAGATAATTACAAAAGCCTGTGTGTCACTGGCTGGGATTTCTCCACTGTCCAACAGGCTCCCCTATTGGATACAGTGGGGACACTCCCTCAGCCCAAATTAATCACACCCTGGACACATGCACCAGGCCTAACTACTAATCAGGCTCCCCTGATAAGCAAACAGAGAAACTATATTTTCCCTGCCTAGCACCTACCTAGGAGGGTGCTACAGTATGTTTCAAATTTTGTTGTGTACATTCTACTTCTTTTTGAAGGATCTCATTATATGTTTTAAATTCTTCAGTTTCTTTAAATGGATCTAGGACCTCCAAGTTTTTTCAATTTGCTTAATTATTTCTTCCAGTTGTATTTTTTCTTCCTCCACAATGAGTGTCATCACTTCTACACCATGATTGATGCACTGTGCCTTCCATATTCGTCAGGAATCTGTCATTGTGGAGGTGTTCCGCTGGAATAACCTTTTCTCTAAGTCCCCTAGGTATGATTCTATTCTTAATATAGGTCTCGAGAGAAGATATGTCCCATTTCCTACTGAGATGTTTATTAACTTCTTATGTTTTTTAAATCTATTCTGAAGTTCTTCTCCATCATTTAGGCAATTGGACATACCCTTGTCAAAGGCTGTCTGAATTTCCCTATCTATTTCGTCCTCCAGTGTGAAAGCCATAACTTCACGGACAGGGGTGTAATGAGGGCCTGCTCGAGTGTCATGCGGCAACATATGTACTATACCCCGAATAGGATACTATGATCCTTAAACAGCAAAACAAAAAACAAATATTGGGGATAGAATAAATAGTATAGATTAAATTACCAGTGTCCAAACCACATAAGTGGTGTCCTGCTATTTAACCAAAATGGCATATAAAACAAAAAACGGTTATACTAAGGAACGAAGAGTCCGCCCCCACATAACCAAGTGGTTATTGAAGCAGAGGTTTTCGAAGCAGATACAAGACTTGCTGGTAATTAAACATATATTTTATTTCATAGTCAAAACTGGTAAAAATTTAATCAATAAAGTGTGCCACATGCACTCAAGCAGGTAACCCCTTCCCACCCATAAAATGCATATAATTAGGATAAAAAGGGACATGATCTTATGGTGTACTAATGACTAGACCTCCATCCCTAATATACATATGAAAAAAAGGGAGGAATTGGGGGGAGCAATAGGGGGCGTTGGGACTTTGAGTGAGGTCAGTCATGTTAGTGAATATCGAAAACGATATAGAATATCAAAAATATTGGTATATTATTTAATGAGTATTTCATAGAGGGTACAAAAATATAAAAAGACATACACAGATCAAGAACTGTACATGCAATACATAAATTCATATAAATACATTTTCCATAAATTCAATAAATGAATAACATTTGGGTCAGCACATTATATATATATAAACAACATGTAAACAGTCTTCAATTGATCTGGCTTCATATCTTCTAGGCTCTACGTGTTTCGTGGCTCCCGGCCACTCATCAGGAGCCGAATAAAATTGTGATCTATAAACCAACATTAAAACATACACATATTAAATATATATAAGGAATATGACGTCTTGCTCCAAAGAATAAATGTATACACAAAGTTCAGCTACTTACTAGGGTCAACCAGATTCTAAGGGAGAAGTAAAGTTCGCCCCCCAAATAGCGACTGTCTAACCCGGGGCTGAGGCGGGTATAATCCCCGAGGCCAGGACACGAGGAGGAAGAGATGGAGGGATCACAGAAGGAGGGACATCGCATGATTGTGTAACGCTCCTGCGTTTTTGTTATAGGCTGGATTTGCAGCTGCAAAATCTCCACTCAGTAGTCATGTAGAGATGTGTTGAATACCAGATCCAACTCTCCAGGACTCATCACCGTGGGCCTGTCAGCTTCAACATACAGATATATACACACTCAATGAGATGTTCCTGGAGTGATAGGATGTATATGATAGTATGAAGGTGATGTGCTGAAGGGACAGGTGTGAACAGTGACAAGGATGGTAAGCACTTGATAGGTTTGTACAGGAGAGTTCAAGATGGTATTTAGGAATGCAGATAGGTTAGTATCGAGTATGCTAACAGGTGGTGAGGACAGCAGATGACAAATACAGGATAGACTAACCCAGTGCAAGGATAGATAGTAGTAGACAGGAGAGCTAGCAATCTATGCAGCAGTGCAGATGATAGATGGTAGTAGACAGGAGAGCTAGCAATCAATGCAGCAGTGCAGATGATAGATGGTAGTAGTCTCAAGAGCTAGCAATCTATGTAACAGTGCAGATGATAGGATAGTATGGATAGGTAGTAACAGTCCTTAATGCAATAGTAGTAGTGTAAGTTATGGAGGTTTCCCCTGCGGGGTACTTATCACTATAGTATAGTAGTAGAAGGGTCCGGTGATGAGGAAGTGATCCAGTAGCGAGATACAGGGATCAGTAGCGAGGTTCGGGTCTGAGGAAGTGATCCTGGTAGCGAGATACAGGGATCTGTAGCGAGGTTCCACAGCGAGACACGCTTGTAAGCATAGATGCAAGGCAGGTTGAACGAACATGTGAGTGAGAACGCCGGCGGTTGAAATAGCCGCTCTGCGACGCTCAGTGATGACAGCATCAGTCTTAAAGGTGTATGCGCACCTACCAGAAGAGAATGGTGGGACGCATACACGGAATGGAAAGTGGGATAAGGGTACCAGAGGTACCAGAACATTACAGTACCCCCCCTTAAGGCCGGCTCCGGAAGGCCTCTAGAACTGGTTTTTCCGGGTATTTCGAGTGAAAATTGCGAATCAGTCTAGGGGCATGTATATCAGAGGTATCCAGCCAGGTGTCGTCTTGGGCCCCATAGTTCTTCCATCGTACTAGATATTGGAGTCTTCTTCTGTGGATACGAGAATCCAGAATCTCCTTTATCTCATATTCTTCTCCGCCTTCAACTTGTACAGGAGGTGGAGGTGGGATGGTAGGCCTTATTCCTTGGTTAGGAACATGTGGCTTCAATAGCGACACATGGAAGATGGGATGGATCTTGAGATCTGCCGGTAAGGTGAGCTGTACTGCAGCTTTTCCAATTAGTTTCCTGATTGGGAAGGGTCCCAAGAATAAAGGCCCAAGCTTTTTGCTAGGGAGCTTTAATCTTAAATTTTTTGTTGCTTGAGGTATTTGTAGCCGTATTAGTGCACTTGCGACAGAGACAATTGAGTACTGTCCGTGATACTTTTTTTATTTGCACTAACATACAATATTTCAGGACAAGCTTTCGGGGTATGTCCCCTTCATCAAGATCCAAGCAGTACTGATTCACAAAATGTTAGCAGCATGGTAAAGAAACATAAAATCTCTGAGCCAAAGGAAAAAAAAAAAAAAAAAAAAGTAAAACCAAACAAACATAAGTTTAACTGGCATGGTAATAAAACTAGCTTGATTAGTGAGATAAGATAGAGGGAGAGCTGAAGACAGGGGAAGGTGGGGGGGATAGTCAAGGAGGGGGTCGTAAAACTGTAGGATAATGAGAAAGGAAACCCATATCTAAGTTTAAGCCGTTATTTTTTGTGTCAAAAAGAAGTATCATTCTTAGTTCAAAAGTTTTCCTTTCCTGCATGGTTCTGAAATTCCCTTTAAGAACTAAAACATTGAGGTCTTCTATAGTGTGGTCCGGTTGTGAAAAATGATGTCCCACAGGTGTACAGAAACTACAGAAATCTTCTTTATGTTCCTTGATGGTATGTCTGTGCAAATTCATCCTCGCTTGCAACTTCTGTCCTGTTTCGCCTACATAAGATCCTTTGCTACATCTTTTGCATTGGATGAGGTACACAACATTACTGGAGGTGCAGTTGTATGATCTCATAATATTAAAGGTCCCATTTGTGTGTGTGACACTTTTAGACAGATTGATCTGGTTGCACAGTTTGCAGCGTTTTTTATGGCAGGGTTTGCTCCCATTATTTGCGACTTCATAATCAGAATGAAGTTTTCTGCTGATTAGTTTATGTCTGAGGTTGGGTGGTTGTCTGAAAGCCAGTATTGGAGGTTGTTGGAATATTCCTTTCAGAGTTTCATCTTCTGCTATGATGGGTTGTAAATCTTTGATTATCTTTCTTATCCCTTCTAGTCCTGGATTGTATGTGGTGACTAGAGGCACACGATTATTTGTTTTTTTCTCTTTGTATTGGAGAAGATTTTCCCTTTGGGTTTTCAAGGCTGTGTTTATGCCGGTGTTGATGGTTTTGTCTTTGTAACCTTTCTTACGGAAGGAGTTTGCTAGTGTTCTGAGATGTTTATCTCTGTCTTTTGGGTCTGAACAGATTCGGTGGTATCTGATGGCCTGGCTGTGTATGATGGCCCGTTTAGTGTGTTGGGGGTGAAAACTGGAACTGTGGAGATAGCTGCATCGGTCAGTCGGTTTCCTGTATATCGAAGTATGAAGCTTGTCATCTCTGATGTATACTGTGGTGTCTAGGAAGTTAGCATGACTGCTAGAATAATCCATTTTAAGTTTGATAGATGGGTGAAAGGTGTTGATCAATGAAAAAAATTGTTTGAGATTTTCCTCACCTTCTGTCCATATGATGAAAATATCATCAATATAGCGATAATATCTGTATGGCTTATGTTGTATGCTGTTCAGGAATTTGTCCTCCAGATCAGCCATAAATAAGTTTGCATACTGGGGTGCCATTTTACTTCCCATAGCAGTACCCATACACTGGAGATAGATGTCGTTATTGAAAGTGAAGTAGTTGTGTGTAAGAATGAATTCGATGAGCTGTGTAACATCCTCAGCACTGTATAAACTTATGTTTGTTTGGTTTTACTTTTTTTTTTTCCTTTGGCTCAGAGATTTTGTGTTTCTTTACCATGCTGCTAACATTTTGTGAATCAGTACTGCTTGGATCTTGATGAAGGGGACATACCCCGAAAGCTTGTCCTGAAATTTTTTGTTGATAGCCAAACGAGGTCCCCAATAACATACTGAGGAGAAGGTCTTCTACGAAGGTCGTAGTACCTTTTTTGTTGACTGAGCGTGTGATATGGTAGTATTGAGTAAATCCAAAGAGTCTTTTATTTGGGTAAGGTAATCCGAGGCTACTGGGTTACTCGATGGCAGGATGCGTGGTGGAAGAAGAGTGGGATGAAACCCATAGTTCAAGTAGAACGGACTTTGCTTCGTAGTACTGTGGGTTGCGTTGTTGTAAGCAAATTTCGCTAGAGGAAGGAGATCCACCCAATCATCCTGCAGGTATGATGTGTAGCAGCGTAGATATTGCTCAATGCACTGGTTGACTCTTTCAGTCTGTCCGTTGGTCTGAGGATGGTAGGGAGAAGTGAGCTTTCGCTCAATGAGTAAAATTTGACAAAGTGCTTGCCAAAATTTAGAGATAAATTGTGAACCACGGTCGGACAAAAGAGTCTTTGGAATTCCATGCAACTTGAACACATGTTTTATCAGTAGTTCCGCTGTTTGTTTGGATGAAGGTAGTCTACGGATAGCGATGAAATGTGCCATCTTTGTCAAGTGGTCCACTGACACTAGGATGGTATTAAATCCTTTGGAAGGTGGTAGTTCTACTATGAAATCTAAGGACACAACTTCCCATGGAACCTGGGGTATTGGTAGACTACAAAGTAGTCCAGATGGTTTTGTAGTGTCAATTTTGGACCTTGCACAGATGTCACATGAAGAAACAAATTTTTGTACAGACGTCTTCATATCAGGCCACCAAAACTGCCTGGTGAGCAAATTAAAGGTTTTCCTCATACCCATATGTCCTGCCATGGGTACATCATGCGATAACTCCAAGATCTTGGTGCGCATAGTAGGGGGTATGTAAAGTTTGTCATTGAAATAGAGGAAGCCTCTGCATCAGTACTTAGTTGTGGTGGAGGTGAATCCATTCCTATACTGTGCAAAATCTCTTCCTTCAAGGATCGGACAACACCAATAATGCGTTCATAGGGTATTATGGGAATAAAAGGGATTTCGGCGCAGTTATCTTCGGTTAGTCGTGATAGCGCATCCGCTTTTTTATTTTTGTCTGCAGGCTTATAGGTCACTAAGAAATTAAATCTTAAAAAGAATAATGACCATCGTACCTGCCGATGGGAAAGAATCTTGTTAGTCTGGAGGTATTGAAGGTTTTTATGATCTGTATATATGAGTATTGGTAACTGGGTACCTTCGAGCAGATGTCGCCAATTCTCCAGTGCCAATTTTATGGCAAGCAACTCCTTTTCACCCACTGGGTAATTCACCTCTGGGCTGCTTAGTGATTTTGAAAAGAAAGCAACTGGGTGGAGTGATGAAGTGTTTGTTGGTCGTTGGGAGAGAACTGCTCCTACTGCCATATTTGACGCATCTACCTCTAGAATATATTGGAGGGATGGGTCTGGATGGCGTAGTATGGGAGCAGAAGTGAAGCTTGATTTTAACAAGCAGAAAGCTTGATTCGCTTCTTCTGACCATTTGAATGGTTTCTTTATACTTGTCAGTTGTGTGAGAGGTCTCACAATAGCGGAAAAGTTCTTGATGAACTTCCTATAGAAGTTCAAAAATCCTAGGAATCGCTGTAGGGCCTTACGAGTTGTTGGTATAGGCCAGTCTAGAATACAGGATATCTTACTCATATCCATCTTAATTCCAGTTTTGGATATGAAGTATCCTAGAAATAATATTTCTTCTTTATGAAATAGGCATTTTTTTAATTTCACGTATAGACTGTGTGAGAGCAGTCTGGACAACACAAGTCTTACATGTTTTATGTGTTCAGGCATAGATCGAGAATAGATAAGTATATCGTCTAGGTATACTACAACACAGACATCAAGTAAGTCTCTAAAGATGTCGTTTATGAATCTTTGGAAAGCTGCGGGAGCATTACATAGCCCGAATGGCATCACAAGGTATTCGAATAGTCCGTATCTGGTTCTGAATGCTGTTTTCCACTCATCCCCGTCACGGATTCGGATTAGGTTGTATGCCCCTTTCAGGTCTAATTTGGTGAAATAAGTAGCCCCACGCACTTGTTCAATAAGTTCAGGGATAAGCGGCAAAGGATAGCGATCCTTTATCGTAATCGTGTTTAATTGCCTATAATCGATAATAGGCCTGAGACTGGAATCCTTATTGCGGACAAAGAAAAGTCCTGCAGCAGTGGAAGAAGTAGAGGGTCTAATGAACCCTTTTGTCAAATTCTCATCCAAGTATTCCTTGAGGTGAGAAAGTTCATCCTGTGAAAGGGGAAAACATGACCGAAAGACAATTTGCTGTTAGGGAGTAGATCGATAGTGCAATCGTAATCCCTATGGGGAGGCAACACTTGAGCATTTTTCTCAAGGAACACTTCGGACAGATCCTGATAGCATAGTGGTGCAATTTCATCTGACACCACAGACAGAATCTTCCCATAAGATGGGAGGTTACACGTATTCTCTCAATAGTGAGAAGGGAAAACCAAAGTCCGTTTTTTCCAATCTATGATTGGTTGGTGTGTGTGTAACCAGGGAAGTCCCAAAATAATAGGAAAATGGGGTGAGGATAGTGTATCAAAAGTGATGGTCTCCACATGTGACTCGTTGGTAGTGGCAAGGAGTGCCTGTGTCTGGTTGGTGATTGGACCAGAAGACAGTGGAATACCATTAATGAAACTAACAGAAACAGGCTTAGATTTTGAAATAGGTATTTTATTTAAGGTAACAAAGCGTGTATCAATATAGTTTCCACAAGATCCAGTGTCGACCATAGCCTTGGTGGTGATCCTAGTTTGGTCCCACTGTAATATTAAATGAACAAAAAGATAGGGGTTAGAAAAGGAAGTCGTTAATCCTCCCAGCAAGACATGTGAACACTCACCCTCTTTTTTGCGAACAAGGGGACAGGTGCTTATCAAATGATCCGGGGATGCGCAATACATGCAGAGATTTCTGGATGTTCTTCTAGCTCGTTCAGTAGTCGTTAAAGGTGGGCGTATGGTTCCTACATCCATGGGAGTAGGGTAAACGGCCGAAATCCGAGAAGGACTAGACAATGGCATTCCCATCTTTTCAGCCCTTCTTTCTCGCAGTCGTCTGTCGATGTTGATACTAAGTTGTATCAAGGCCTCCAAGGTGCCAGGTAAATCCGCTCGGGCGAGCTCGTCTTTAACAGCTTCCGATAACCCGAGTCTGAATTGAGTTCGCAAAGATGTGTCATTCCACCCTGAATCAAGGGTCCATCTTTTGAACTCAGATACAAAGTCTTCTACAGGTCTCCTTCCTTGTTTCAAGGCCCTCAACTGCATATCAGCAGTACTCTGCCTATTGGGGTCATCGTATAAGCTGGTGAGTTCCGCTAGGAATAAAGAATAGGTGTTGAGAATCTGATCATTATTCTCAAAGAGAGAGTCTGCCCAGGCCCGTGGATCACCCGTCAAGTATGAAATAACGGTACAGACTTTTATTTGATCAGTGAGGTATGTACGAGGCTTTAACAAAAAAAGCAATTGACATGCGTTTTTGAATTCCCAAAATTTTTTCCGGTCGCCTGTAAACACTAGAGGGGGGTTTATTTTAGGTTCAGGAGGCTGAACAGCAGTAAGCTGTGAGAGCTGGGTTTCCTGCTGTGTTAAAGTCTGATTCTTTTCTTGTACGTCAGTCAGAGCAAGTATTAACGCTTTTACTTGTTGTGTTAATTGTGTCACTTGAGTGGGTAATTCTGCTGAATCCATTTTTAAGGTTCGTTCAATCTGTAACGCTCCTGCGTTTTTGTTATAGGCTGGATTTGCAGCTGCAAAATCTCCACTCAGTAGTCATGTAGAGATGTGTTGAATACCAGATCCAACTCTCCAGGACTCATCACCGTGGGCCTGTCAGCTTCAACATACAGATATATACACACTCAATGAGATGTTCCTGGAGTGATAGGATGTATATGATAGTATGAAGGTGATGTGCTGAAGGGACAGGTGTGAACAGTGACAAGGATGGTAAGCACTTGATAGGTTTGTACAGGAGAGTTCAAGATGGTATTTAGGAATGCAGATAGGTTAGTATCGAGTATGCTAACAGGTGGTGAGGACAGCAGATGACAAATACAGGATAGACTAACCCAGTGCAAGGATAGATAGTAGTAGACAGGAGAGCTAGCAATCTATGCAGCAGTGCAGATGATAGTAGTAGACAGGAGAGCTAGCAATCTATGCAGCAGTGCAGATGATAGATGGTAGTAGTCTCAAGAGCTAGCAATCTATGTAACAGTGCAGATGATAGGATAGTATGGATAGGTAGTAACAGTCCTTAATGCAATAGTAGTAGTGTAAGTTATGGAGGTTTCCCCTGCGGGGTACTTATCACTATAGTATAGTAGTAGAAGGGTCCGGTGATGAGGAAGTGATCCAGTAGCGAGATACAGGGATCAGTAGCGAGGTTCGGGTCTGAGGAAGTGATCCTGGTAGCGAGATACAGGGATCTGTAGCGAGGTTCCACAGCGAGACACGCTTGTAAGCATAGATGCAAGGCAGGTTGAACGAACATGTGAGTGAGAACGGCGGCGGTTGAAATAGCCGCTCTGCGGTGCTCAGTGATGACAGCATCGGTCTTAAAGGTGTATGCACACCTACCAGAAGAGAATGGTGGGACGCATACACGGAATGGAAAGTGGAATAAGGGTACCGGAGGTACCAGAACATTACAGATTGAGCAAAATTGGGAAGACCAAAACGTGACTATAATATTCTGAAAAAATTCAGTTGAAATGTGTAATTAATTTTACTGGATATTCATCATATTATAAGGTATTTCACCAAGTGCACAAAAGATTGTGATCATGTGTGAGGTCCAAAGAAGGGATACCATCTGCGAATAAATACCCACAGTGTTTGAAGTGAGAGGGGAGTGGAAAATAAGGTGACGAGGTGATAATGAGAGGGTTGCCATCAAAGAGGAGGATGGAAGGATTAAATCAGTCAAGTACCTCATGCGTGAAAAACACCAAACTACAGAAAATAAGAGTGTAACAGAAGACATCTTACCAACAGTTGAAAAGAGTAGTAAGCAAGTGAAACCAAGTCAGACGAACCCGTGAAAAGGAGTAAAGGAAGTAGTGTCCTGGTCTCTCTCGACTCAATATCCCCGCTGTGCTGCCCAAGGTGGAGTCCCGCCAACGCCATGTAGACGCTGATTATATGGTCGAGGAGGTACGATCTCATATCCGGCGCGCTGCGCCCGGGATGAGACACACCTGACCAGCCCAGCGTCAGAGTGGACAAAAAGGGTTGCCCCGGCAACACGATACCATGATCACGGGAGGGACAAACTAGACATGGCGCCGATGCAAATTGTGACCACACCCCCCACCAACCCGGATGATAACAGAGACGGGGAGGGGGAGGGTGCATCAAAGCATGCATCGCAACCCCGGGAGATGGCAGGCCAGGAGGAAAAACTGTCAATCTTTTACCCAGATACATGACAAACTGGAGCATAAAATAGCCAGATGTCAAAATTGATATGATGTAAATAAAATAAAAAGAATAATTAATGATGATTGATCAAAGTTACGCTAGATATATAAAGAGTAATAAATAAGAGAGGAGCAAGAGGTTATATATTCCTACTAACAACACCGGGGATCATGAGCAAGAGCGGGTGTCTTCCACCCAATTAATACAGATTAGGATAAAAGGGACATGATCTTATGGTGTACTAATGACTAGACCTCCATCCCTAATATGTGTATAAAATTAAATAAGTGCGCAGGATCAGTTGTGTGAATAGCTGCAACCTTAGAACCAAATGGTGATAAAGATATATAGAAAAGAAATCAGGTGCGCTAAAATTCACTTGTGTCACAAATCAGGAAATAGGTATGACACTATATTGAGTGTCCCCCATATACCTGTGGTGTGTACCAGGGTTGATGTGCACTTAAACGGGTGTACAGTGAATACTATGCACCCTAGTGCATAAACATAGGTGTATTATGGTAAATGGGTAGTGATGGATAGGTATTGTGGTATCAACATAAAACAACAAAGTGCACAAATTATTCAAAGAAAAGTGTCCAATATTTCAGTGATTGCCACCTCAGTGTATAGTCCATAAACATATGAAAAGTGCATAAAGTCCCAATTGTCCCCACACAGGCTGTAATCGAATCCACTCAGTGGGTTCCTCTAGGTCCGTGGGGTGCAGATGGGTTCCACCACCTTAATGGGGATTAGCACCTTACCATAGAGAAAGAGGTTAAGGGCGGATAGTCAACCCAGTAGTGTCTTGGGATTTCCAGGAGGTCACCGTGAAACACTCAGATAGTAAGTATGGCCTCTTACCAGATCGCTCAAACAAGAAGGCAACGGTCTCACTAATATCTCGGCGTCTCAACCCAATCCCGGTCCACTACAGTGTTAATTTTGTCGACTAAAACTGACTAAAACGTTAAAAATTAACACAATTTTAGTCAACTAAAATACGACTAAAACTAAAACAATTCAGATGACTAAAATACGACTAAAACTAAAATGGCATTTTAGTCAAAATGCTATAACTAAAACTAAATCGAAATTTGCTGCCAAAATTGGTGCATGCTCAAAGCTTAATACCATAAATAATAACATATTAGGTTTTTCACTCCAGGACCAGCAGTAGTATATAATGAGTTTGGAAATTGTAGAGAAATGCTTAAATAATGCATTACAAATTACAATTGAGCTACACCCATTCGATTATAGATGACTAAAATGAGTTTTAGTCGACTAAAATTTAGGACGTTTTAGTCGACTAAAATGTACTGGAGTTTTAGTCGACTAAATACGACTAAAACTAAAACACTTGCAGAAGACTAAAATGGGACTAAAACTAAAATGCCATTTTAGTCCTAAGACTAAGACTAAAACTAAATTGAAATTTGCTGCCAAAATTAACACTGGTCCACTATTCTTCTGGGTGTTACTCTCTGCTGTCACGGGTGAGGACTTCCATGTGTGTCTCACAGAAACAAAATCAGACCATAGCGCAGTACCTTTGGTAATTTATTGAACAAAAATATCCAGTGCACTTACAGTTAGTTGTCTACTAATGATCACAGGAAACCGATACCGGTGATAGAGAGGCCGTGGCCGCCTGCAGTGCGGTCCTCGGCGACTTGCGACGACGAGGAGCGCCGCATCGTTTACATTGAGAAAAAACATGTACATGGACATATATTTATTAAGCGCATTAACCATAAATAATCTTACAAATGAGAAGAATATACATCACAACCTTATTAAAAATTTAATTTTATTATTATAATATCTAATTTAATATGTTATTTGAAATATATAAAAAAATTGATTAAAAATTAAAATTGATAAGATTTATCTACTTATTATGTGGATTTTAAGAGATGAGGAGATATATTAGATTCATATCGATTTTATTGTACATTATGGTAATAAATTAGGATAAATTAGTAATTAATCTATTCCCAAAAATTAAAATCATTTAATTAATGTCTTAAAAGGAGAGAAAATCACATTGCTAATTTATATTAAACCTATAAATAATAATTAAAATGTTTGATTTGGTTCCTAATAAAAACATATATTAAAAAATGGTATCAAACTGTATATATGACTTTTTTTTAAAATGGTTTAATATTTTTGGGCAGAGTTTGGAAACTACGAAGAGGAATTATTTATTTTATGGTTATAATATTCATTTATTCGCAAATTACATTCAACCAACATTAAATATTTAAAATGTATCCATTGAACTTAATCCAGATTAAAATTGATAATTAATCTTTTAATAAATGGGATATGAGGGAGGGGGGAGGAAGGTGAGCAAAATGTATCTCTATATAGGTGGAGACAGACAGGAGGTGAAAACATATTATATATATTTTGGGTCTCCTTTTAAGACATTAATTAAATGATTTTAATTTTTGGGAATAGATTAATTACTAATTTATCCTAATTTATTACCATAATGTACAATAAAATCGATATGAATCTAATATATCTCCTCATCTCTTAAAATCCACATAATAAGTAGATAAATCTTATCAATTTTAATTTTTAATCAATTTTTTAATATATTTCAAATAACATATTAAATTAGATATTATAATAATAAAATTAAATTTTTAATAAGGTTGTGATGTATATTCTTCTCATTTGTAAGATTATTTATGGTTAATGCGCTTAATAAATATATGTCCATGTACATGTTTTTTCTCAATGTAAACAGGAAGTGAAACCCGGATCTTACATTCCGCTATATATTGAATTTTTATAAAATATGCCCTGGCAAAATTAGGATGTCGGTTAGTAGTGCCAATATACTAATTACGATATCGCTTCCCAGTATATTTTATGTCATTTCCAATAAAGCATTAAAAATAAATTGATATCCGGATATGATGATCGGTTGTTGCCCATTATAAAAGGCTTGTGGAAACAGGAAATGATGTCTTTGAAAACGCCGGAACTTACGGCGAAACGCGTTGACATATTTCCTGTCACGCACGGAGCGGCACGTCACTTCCGGTTGGTCACTTCCTGCCCGTGGAACGCACGCCGAGCGGCGTAACCACGCGGCGAGTTTGTGTATTTTGCTTATACATTCTGCTACATTGTAAGTATGCATTTGGCTTCCAAGCACAATTAAACCTACATATACATACTTCACTATGCATGGCTTTTCTCTTTTATTCTAATGGTGGATGCGCAAGCGGACCCATGAACAGGGAAAAGCATATGGAGGAATCCTTTTAAGAATCCTGGTGCCAAGGCTTATGTGCAATATTTCTAAAGGCTCCTAATTATTGGCGTTTTGGTGAGTAGGGAACTGAGAGGGGCACCCTTCACTCTTGGAGCACTTTATTGGTTACCAGCACTGGAGCACCTTATCTTGGGATTATTATAAGGACTATAATATCTCACCTGATTGTTGATTTATATTTATGGACTTTTCTCCATTAATTTTTAGCAATTTATTCTTATTTAAAGTTCTTATCCACTACTTTCAGCACTTTATATTTTATATCACTATTGCATGTTATTTATTAAGGTTGATATAACCATACACACTTTTTTAACTTGTATCACCATGAGAGTGTCATATATGTTTAATTGAAGCACACATACAGAGTATTTATATTTTTATTATTGAGTGCTAGCGCTGCTTTAATTTTGTGTTTACCATCTGCGTTAATACACGCACTTGCTGAATTAAAAGAAGACAATCAGGCTCTGTCGCAGCAGGTAATTAGACTGACACAACTTACCTCTGCTCAGTCCCCTGAACCTAAGATAAATCCCCCTTTGGTATTTACAGGCGATCGCAAAAAATTTCGCGAATTTAAAAACGCATGTGAGTTACTTTTTTTGCTAAAACCTCGTACCTACCTTACTGATCACATTAAGGTTTGTACTATTATTTCTTACCTATCAAACGATCCTCGAGCCTGGGCAGATTCTCTTTTTGAGAAAAACGACCAGCTTCTCAACTCCTATGCCTTGTTCCTGGCAGAGCTCACTAGCCTATATGATGACCCCAATAGGCAGAGTACTGCTGATCTTCAGTTAAGATCCTTGAAACAAGGAAGGAGGCCTGTAGAAGACTTTGTCGCAGAGTTCAAGAGATGGACCCTTGATTCAGAATGGAATGATGCATCTCTGAAAACCCAATTTAGGCTCGGCCTATCAGAAGCCGTTAAGGACGAGCTCGCCCGAGCGGATCTGCCAAAGACCCTGGATGCATTAATACAACTCAGTATTACCATAGATAGAAGACTACGAGAAAGAAAGGCTGAAAAGATGGGAATGCCATTATCCGTTTCCTCTCGGAGTCTGGCCGTTCCTATGGAGGTAGGAACCATACGCCCACCGCTATCAACTATGGAAAAAGCCAAAAGACGAAATGAAAATCTCTGCTTGTACTGTGCATCCCCGGATCACAAGATAAACGTCTGTCCCCTAGTCAACAAAAAGAAGGGTGAGTGTTCACATGTCTCCCTAGGAGGATTGACAACTTCATTCACTAACCCCTACATTTCTGTTTTTTTTACATTACAGTGGGACCAGAACAGGATTACTACTAAGGCCATGATTGACACAGGATCTTGTGGAAATTATATGGATATATGTTTTGCTGCTTTAAATAAAATTCCTATTATTTCTAAACTCAAACCTGTCTCAGTAAGTCTTATTACCGGTGTTCCGTTATCCTCTGGTCCGATCACCGATCAGACACAAGCACTTCTAGTCACTATTAACGAGTCTCATAGGGAGACTTCTACCTTCGATTTAATACCATCACCCCACTTTCCCATTGTGTTGGGACTTCCCTGGTTGCACACACACCAACCAACCATAGATTGGAAGAAACGGTCCTTGACCTTCCCTTCTTGTTATTGCGAGGAAACGTGTAACCTCCCGTTTTCCGGGAAGATTCTGTCTGTGGTGACAGATGAGATTGCACCACTATGTTATCAGGATCTTTCTGAGGTTTTTCTTGAGAAAAATGCTCAAGCATTACCTCCTCATCGAGACTATGATTGTAGCATTGATCTACTCCCAAATAGCAAATTGCCGTTCGGTCATGTTTATCCTCTTTCACAGGATGAACTTGCCCATCTCAAAACCTATTTGGATGAGAACTTGGAAAAAGGTTTTATTAGACCTTCCACTTCTTCCACAGCAGCAGGACTCTTTTGTTCGCAATAAAGATTCAAGTCTCAGACCTATCTTCGACTACAGGAAATTGAATGCTATCACAATAAAAGATCGCTATCCTCTACCGCTTATCCCTGAGCTCATTGAGCAGGTGCGTGGAGCTACCTATTTTTCAAAATTAGACCTGAAAGGAGCATACAATCTCATTAGAATCCGTGATGGACACGAGTGGAAGACCGCATTCAGAACTAGATACGGATTGTTCGAATATCTTGTGATGCCATTCGGCCTATGCAATGCCCCTGCAGTTTTCCAACGATTTATAAACGATCTTTTTAAAGACTTACTAGATGTCTGTGTTGTGGTATATCTGGACGATATACTTATATATTCACGGACCCTGTCTGAACACATAAGACATGTAAGACTTGTATTATCGAGATTGCTTGCACATAATCTTTATGTGAAGCTGAAGAAATGCTTGTTCCATAAAGATGAGGTACTCTTTCTAGGCTACATCATATCCAAAACAGGAATCGAGATGGACATGAGTAAAATATCCTGCATTCAGGATTGGCCTACACCAACTACACGCAAGGCGCTACAGCGATTCCTGGGATTTTCAAATTTCTACAGGAAGTTCATAAAAAACTTTTCTGCTATTGTGAGACCCCTCACACAGCTCACTAGCATAAAAATACCATTTAAATGGTCAGAAGAAGCAAATAAGGCTTTCCACTTGTTAAAGACAAGGTTTACTTCCGCTCCCATATTACGCCATCCAGACCCATCCCTCCAATACATTCTGGAGGTAGATGCGTCAAACCTGGCAGTAGGAGCAATACTCTCCCAACGACCTACCCACACCTCACCACTTCATCCAGTCGCTTTTTTTTCTAAATCCCTGAGCAGTCCCGAGATAAATTACCCCGTGGGTGAAAAGGAACTGCTTGCTATAAAATTGGCTCTGGAGAATTGGCGACATTTACTCGAAGGCACCCAACTACCAATAATTATATACATGGACCATAAAAACCTCCAATATCTTCAGACTAGCAAAACTCTCTCGCATCGACAGGTACGATGGTCACTATTCTTTCTAAGGTTTAACTTCCTAGTGACCTACACACCTGCAGATAAGAACAAAAAGGCGGATGCACTATCACGACTAACTGAAGAAAACTACTTTGAAATCCCTTCCGTTCCTATAATACCTCACAAACGCATTATTGGAGTTGTCCGTTCCTTAAAGGAAGAGGTTCTGCATGGTATAAGTTTGGATTCACCCCCCACCACAACTAAATACTGATGCAGAAGGCTTCCTCTACTACAACGACAAACTTTACATACCACCTACCCTACGCACCAAGATCTTGGAATTATCGCATGATGTGCCTATGGCAGGACATATGGGTATGACAAAGACTTTCAATTTGATTTCTCGACAATTCTGGTGGCCTGACATGAAAACATCTGTACAAAAATTCGTCTCTTCATGCAATGTCTGTGCCAGGTCCAAAATTGACACTACAAGACCATCCGGTCTACTATGCAGTCTACCAATACCCCAAACTCCATGGGAGGTTTTGTCATTGGACTTCATCGTAGAATTGCCTCCTTCCAAAGGATTTAATACCATCTTGGTGTCAGTGGACCATCTGACAAAGATGGCACATTTCATTGCTATTCGCAGACTACCTTCGTCCAAACAAACGGCAGAACTCCTGATGAAACATGTCTTCAGATTACATGGTATCCCAAAAACTCTTCTGTCTGACCGTGGATCCCAATTTATTTCTAAATTCTGGCAAGAACTATGTCACATACTACGGATTGAGCGGAAGCTCACTTCTCCTTACCATCCGCAGACCAACGGACAGACTGAAAGAGTCAACCAATGCATCGAGCAGTATTTACGTTGTTACACTTCTTACCAACAGGATGATTGGTTGGATCTTCTCCCCCTGGCAGAATTTGCCTACAACAACGCAACTCACAGTACAACCAAGCAGAGTCCGTTCTACTTGAACTATGGGTTCCATCCCTCTATTCTCCCTCCACGCATCCTTCCTTCAAATAACCCAGTAGCCTCAGACTATCTTACCCAAATAAAGGATTCTCTGGGTTTACTAAATACTACCATTGCACACGCTCACAGTCAACAAAAGAAGTACTATGATCTTCGTAGAAGACCTTCTCCACAGTATACTATCGGGGACCTCGTTTGGCTCTCAACAAAAAACTTGAGACTGAAGATCCCTAGCAAAAAGCTTGGACCTCTGTTCTTGGGACCTTTCCCAATCAAGAAACTTATTGGAAAAGCTGCAGTGCAGCTTACATTGCCAATGGACCTAAAAATCCATCCCATTTTCCATGTGTCGCTACTAAAACCCCATGTTCCGGACCAAGGAATAAGGCCTAATATTCCACCTCCCCCTCCTGTACAAGTTGAAGGTGGAGAAGAATACGAGATAAAAGAGATTCTGGATTCTCGTATCTACAGAAGAAGACTTCAGTACTTGGTTAGATGGAAGAACTATGGGCCCCAAGACGACACCTGGCTAAACACCTCTGACATACATGCCCCTAGATTAATCCGCAATTTTCATGCGAGATACCCAGACAAACCAGCTCCAGAGGCCTTCAGGAGCAGGCCTTAAGGGGGGGGGTATTGTAAGGTTCCGGTACCTTTGGTACCCTAAATTACACTTTCCACAAGTGTATGCGCCCCACCATTTACTTTTGGAAAGGTGCGCATACACCTTTAAGACTGGAGCTGTCATCACCCAGCGCCGGACTAGATGGCTATTTAAAGCGCCGGTTCTCACTCACATGTGTTCGTTCAAACACCCTTACCTGGATGCTAACCTTGCTTGAAGCTTCCATGCTTGCAAGCTTACCTCGCTGACGGAACCTCGCCGCGCTGATCCCTGTATCCCGCTACTGGATCATCCGCCTCTCCTGAACCACCCTTCGGCTGTATCGCTAATAGTGCTAAGTACCCCGCAGGGGAATTCTCTATAAACTTATACTAAGCTTACACTATCTAGCTCTGCATAGTAAAGACTGTTTATCACATCTGCATAACTAGATTGCTAGCTCTTGAGACTACTGCTACTTTTCTGCACTGGGTTGATCTCTTTTGTATGTCCACCTGCTATTCTGTCATCTGCTACCATACAACATTGCTAAACCTTCCTGCATCCATCTGCTACTGTCTCACCTTCAAGTGTCTATCACCTACCACCTCCACTCAACCTATCCCTCAACCTTCATCATTGGGTTACCACATACATAAAGTCATTCTAGGAACCAGCTTGCTAATTGTGTGTATTTACTGGCTGAAATAAGACCTTCCACACATGAGTCATTGAGGTTGGGAATGGTATCTCAGCATATCTCTTATATGACTACTGACGTGGAACTATTTCTGCAGCTGAAAATCCACACCATATAAGAAACGCAGGAGCGTTACACTGGACCCGTGTGACATGCATTTTATGAGTGGGAAGGGGTTACCTGCTTGAGTGCATGTGGCACACTTTATTGATTACATTTTTACCATTTTTGACTATGAAATATATAACGGATCCGATAGTTTCTATGAGAGAGATCCGTGCAGCTTGTCCCGAAATCCCAGTCGAAGTAAACCCAAGAAGGGAAAATAGCTCCCAATCCCCCAAACATGAGTCGAGACTTCATGAAGGGGAACAAAAAACTTACCCTTTATTGAACAGTCACATAGAATTTATATACCGCATTGACAACCCCCTCCTGATCAAATTACCATACACAGGTCAGGGGTTGTCTGATCACATTCTCATATGCAGATGGAATTGTATACAGAATTAACCCGAACAAATTATCTAGCCATCTGAACAGAAGCAACGCGAGTTCATTAACCACTTAAGCCCCGGAGGATTTGGCTGCTCAAAGACCAGGCCCTATTTTGCGATTCGGCACTGCATGACTGTAATGGAGAATTGCGTGGTTGTGCGACACTGTACCCAAATGAAATTCAGGTTCTTTTTTCCCCCACAAACAGAGCTTTCTTTTGGTGGTATTAAATCACCTGTGCGATGTTTACTTCTTGCGCTATAATCAAAAAAAAGAGCAACCATTTTAAAAAAATAACAATATTTTTTACATTTTTTAATATGAAATTCTCAAAAAAAATGTAAAAATCAAAATTTTTTAACATTTTAGGCCAATTTGTTATCTGCTACATATTTTTGGTAAAAAAAAAATCGCAATAAGGGTATTTTAATTGGTTTGCGCAAAAGTTATCACATTTACTAACTATGGGAAAAATTTATGTCATTTTTATTGTTTTTTTTTTAACTAGTAATGGCGGCGATCTGCGATTTTTTTTGCGGGACTGCAACATTGCGGCGGACAGATCGGACCCCTGACTGAAATTTTTTACACTTTTGGGATACCAGTGACATTACTACAGTAATCAGTGCTATAAATATGCACTGTTACTGTAAAAATGACACTGGCAGGGAAGGAGTTAACTTTATTGGTGATCAAGGGGTGGTGTGTCCCTAGGGGCGTGATTCTAACTGTCAAGGGGCGTGGCTTGTTAGATCATCAAAGAGACATACGATCCTACTGTTATATTCTCCGTGTTGTGAGAGACACAGGACTCTGATCTGGAACAACGGATGTTTATTCAGGACTCACTGTACACTGCAACATGCATTACAGGACAGCTTGGTATATCAATGCATCTCTTACATGTCTCTAAGATGGCCACTCTGCCCCTTGTCATCACTCCTGGGTGGAGCCAGCCTTAAAGTAACAGTACATGTGAAACCCTTCAGGTATAACACCTTCCATCCATTCCAAAAAAAAAAAACAAAAAAAAAAAAAAAACACAACAAAACGAGAACAGGCACAAAACAGGAACTAATAATTGTCCAATACAGTCCTCCAACTTAGGAGATTTACATGGCTTCTTCCGCGTCTGGATGTGAGAACAACTTCCAGGAACGCTACGGGGAGAACATGGCAGCGGATCACTTTTGGCGGGCCCGTCGAAAGTCTCGTAATCTCTCTTGCAGCTGAAACCGGTCAGGAGGGCGATAGCATCGTTGAGGACGGGCACCCAGCGACTCTGGGCTGGAGGAAGCAGGGCTGGCCGGAATGGACACCGGCGGGGCCAAGAGGGGATCCCCTAGCTCAGAGGGTGAACAGACCAGTTGGAGCGGAGTTCAAAAGTTCAGAGTCCCCCCAAGCATCAGTCTCAATGCATCCAGATCCTTGAGACACTGGAGGTGCAGCCGATGTCAGAGATTCGGGCAGCTGAGAATGAGGACGCAATTGGTCTGCATGCCATCTGCAAATGGAACCATCTTCCAGGCAGACCCTATACATTTTGGGTCCCAAATTCTCTGCGACGATAGCAGGAAGCCAACGAGTGTTGGAAGCGCAATAAGATCGAGCCCATACCTTTTGCTGGGCTGTAAACCGGGGAATCTCGTCGTGTTCGACCCTCTTGTCTCTGGACTGCCGTACATGTTCCTGGACCGTTTGAGGGCGGAACATGTCCAAAACAGTCCATGGCTGCCGACCCAAAAGAAGTTCAGCTGGAGTTTTCCCAGTGGTTGCATGTGGTGTGTTTCTGTAAGCAGAAAGGAAGGAGTCCAGCTGCTGGGGTGACAGGGACTGTTGTTTACTTGTAGCCACAGTAGCTTTGAAATAGCGTTTGAAGGTCTGTACAAACCTTTCTTCTTGACCATTTGTAGCCGGGTGGTAAGGTGCGGTCAACTTGTGTTTGATGTTGTGGGCAGTCAGGAAACTCAAACTCCTGGCTTGTAAATTGTGCACCGTTGTCTGTGACAATTTCTCTGGGGTATCCAAACGTAGCAGCGAGATGTAACAGTATGGAAATCGTCGCCTTAGTCGTTGGCTGGGTAACAGGAATGACCTCAGGCCACTTTGAATGGGCATCAATAATGATCAAAAAGGTGTGTCCTCTAATCGGGCCTGCAAAGTCCAAGTGTAGGCGAAACCAGGGAACCGTGGGCCAAGTCCAGGGCTAGACGCACCCTCGAGGAAGGTCTCTTGCAGTTTGTGCACATCCAGCACACGCATTCACATATGCCGTGATATCCGAGTCTAGGTTCGGCCACCACTGATAGCCTCGGGCCTTTTGTTTCATACGTGTGCCCCCGGGATGACCAGAATGTAGCAAGACCAGAATGTGTCTCTGGAGGGTCTGTGGAACGATCACTCGGTCTCCCCATAAAACACAGTTGCCAGCCACAGTTAATTCCAGATGCCTACGGAAGTAAGGTTCATAATCCTGTGTGACAGTTGCAGGCCAACCGTACCGTACCCAGGAGAGTATTGTCTTAAAGGAAGGTATCCTTGGCTGTCTGGGCTGCTACCTCCCCAGAAGACAGAAAGGACAGGCTGGTGTAACGACAACTCTTGACTGGTGGATAAGAGTCTGTTAATGTCCTTGTCAGACGGGACATGGCATCCGCATTAGCATTGGCATCATGGCTGCGATACTGGATTTTGTAGCTATATGCTCCCAAGAATAGGGCATAGCATTGAAGAAGGGCCGCAGTCGTCTGGGAGATGCCTTTGTCAGGGCTAAAGATCTGAAGGAGTGGTTTATGATCAGTCAGTATGGTGAATTCCCTACCATACAGGTAAAGATGAAACTTCTTAATTGCCCGTATGAGCGCTAGAGCCTCTTTGTCAATGTGAGAGTAATTGCTTTCTGCTTTTGTCAAGGACCTGGAGGCGAATGCCACTGGTTTCTCTGACCCATCTGGTAAAACGTGAGATAGCACAGCCCCTAGACCATAGGGTGAGGCATCACAAGCCAAGGTGAGAGGCCTTTTGAGGTCATAGTGCAGGAGCATGCGTGACGCCAACAGCTTTCGCTTAGAAACTTCAAAAGCACGTTGGCATGCAGCCGACCAGTTCCATCTAGAGTGTTTCTCCAAAAGCTTGTTCAACGGAAACAAAGTGTGTGCTAGATCTGGCAGGAATTTGTGGTAATAGTTCAGCAGGCCCAGGTATGATCGCAGCTGTTGGACGTTGGTTGGGGCTGGAGCTTTTACTAAAGCATCAACTTTGGCTTCCGTGGTGTGTATACCCTCTGCATCCACAAGGTGGCCACAAAACTCCAATTTAGGTACCATGTACCTTGTGAGTGTTGATGGTTAGAAACTTGCGGGACGAAGGGTGGACCTCAAACTGTAAATAAGCTTGCCTGAGATCAAACTTGGTGAACTTTTGACCTCCTGCAAGAGAGGCAAAAATGTCATCTACTCTGGGTAGGGGATACTGGTCTATCTCCAGTTGAGAATTTAGTGCCATGCGGAAATCGCCACAAATGCGTAAGTCCCCATTCGCTTTCTTTACTGGTACAACTGGTGATGCCCACTCGCTGTGCTCTACCTTTGAGATGACACCTTGTTCCTCCAGCCGGCTTAGTTCAGCTTCCACTCCTGCTCGGAGTGTGAAAGGTACCGTCCGAGCTTTGAAGAACCTAGGCTGGGCGTTGGGTTTCAGCCCGAGTCTCACACAGTCATGCTTTATTTTCCCCAAATGGTTATCAAAGACTTGTGGGAATCGCTGTTTCAGGGATTCCACCGATCCCTCTTTATCTCCTGATGGGATGGTCACTGTGTTGCAGGGGTTTATGGCGATTTCTGGCAAGCCAAAGTGAGCAATCCAGTCTCTCCCAAAGAGAGGGGGTCCCCCATGTTCTAGGATATATAATGGCATTCTCTTCGTCTGACCCTTGTAGGATACCTGTACTTTCACGTACCCCAGTGGGTGGAGTATCTGCTTTGAGTATGTCTGCAGTTTGATTGGTGTTGGACCAACAGTTGTTTGGATCAGAAGTTTTCTCCATTGTTTCTGGGTGATAACTGAAACTGCTGCTCCTGTGTCTACATCCATCTTGAGTTTCTTTCCTTCCACGGTTACCTCTACAGTCATTGCAGAGGGTGCTGAATGCATATGATGTATATCGAATCTGTGGAGCACTTCCTTATCTTCTGATTCAGATGACGATGTATATCTTCCCACCATATATGCCTTTGTCCTGGTGGTCAGAGGTTGCTTATTTCGCACCATCTTACTAAGGCAGACTTGTTTCAGATGGCCTGCCTTACCACAGTTATGAAAGAACTGATCCCTAAACCGGCAGACTTTGTGATCATGGTCTGTAGTTCCACAACGGTAGCAAGCTGACTCCCGGCTTGGTGAGGGTCTATATTTCCAGTTTGCTGCTGTTGGCTTGACTACTGTTCTGAAAACTTCCTCTTTAACCCCTTTCCTTCTGCTCTGGGGGTTCAATGCCTCTGTATCTTTCACAGCCATTTCCATCACTTAAGCTATCGCAATTGCCTTTGCCTTTCTCTGTTAACAGTCTCTTTTGGCTAGACTCAAACTTATTTGACAAACTTATCCCTCAGTGCAGTCGGTAAGTACTCCCCAAAAGAACAGGTTGAGGCTAGTCTGCGAAGGGCGAGCACATAAGCCTTAATATCTTCACCCGACTGCCGCTGCCGCTGATAGAACCGGAATCTTTCTGCAATCTCTAGTGGTTTAGGCTGGAAGTGATTCCCTAACAGTATCAGGAGCTCTGCCAAAGTCTTATTTGCTGGTTTTTCAGGGAAAGGGAGATCCCTAAGAGTGTCATATGTCCTAGCCCCAACCACTGTCAGAAATACTGCTACTTGCCTGTCGCCTGGGATGGCATTTGCACAAAAATACTGTTCCAGTCTCTCAATCCAGGAACTCCAGGTTGTCTGTTCTCCATCAAATTCACTTAATGTCCCGATAAATGACATTTTCCTGCTGGGCTCTGTTGGTGATTTCTCTTTATATTCACCCTAGATACCTTAAATGTATACTCAAAAGTTAAGTCCCTGACTTAATAGCAACGTCTAGTCTGTTCTATGCAAATAAGGCAGAGCTCTGGAGAATGTTCTATCCTGCTAAAAAAAACACGTCCAAACCGTGATCAGTCTAAAACATTCTAGTTTTATTTGCAAAGCGGGGTAACTATTATACACAGTATTGAACAGGAAATACAGTTGGGAGGGGGGAATGAGTGCTCTCAGGAAGAGTCATCTCTCACAAAAGTTTAACAATGGGTTAATACAGAATGTTCGTTAGAAATTGCAAAATATGCCTTGTCTAGACCCTAAGACTTAGTATAACTAAAGAGGAAGTTAATGTGCGATAAAGAATGTATCTTTAGCTAAGGTGTGAAAACACTGAAAAAACATATCGGAAGATTTACTTAGGTCATTGTTCGTGTTAACTAAAGACTTAAAGTAACCTTAGGTTGAATTAAGTCATTATAAGTCAAGGCTACATTTAAAATGGTGTGACACAGGTCAAGCATTAGAAAATGGTTGCCAGCAACTAAGAAAGAGGTCCTGTCATTCTCCTTCAATCCCCCCTAGAAAATCATAATTACACATGCATGATTTTTCTCCTTATCATTTACACGGTGTCATCAGAGGACACAAGGCCTCTCTGGGAAGGAATAGCAGGTTAGGCGACAATGTCCTTTGTTTCCTTAGTATAATCAAATAAGGACCTAAACCTGCCCACCTAAATGGTAGACTTAGCTTTCTTAGCTTTATAAAACTTTGCATATTCCTGGTAATCAAAAAGGGGTTTGGGTTTGTTGGATCAGAACACCTTGTCTAGCTGTTAGAACTGTGTCAACATTTTCAGCATCTCTGTTAAAGTACAAACTTACATAAGATCCCCCTCTACTAGGGGAGTCTGGGTTCTTTGTGGTTTTAGCAATTAGGCACATAATAAGCTTAAAGCATGCATATAAAAATAATAGAAAAAGTAAAATCATCATAATCATCATAGCAATGTCTTTTAACCAGGAAAACACTCCTCCAAAACCAAACCCTCCCATACCTACAAAGGGATCCCAGCTTTTAGCAATGTTACGGGCCTCTTCTTGCAACTTATTGACCTCCTTTCTGTGTTGGGCAATTATGTCATCATATCAAACCAGGCCCAAGCCAGATGTCCCTTGCTGAACAGATCTCGCTTGATTCTATAAGTCTTAAGGGATATCTTGGATGTGCACCTGCTTCAAGCACGTGCCCATTGTTGTCATTATCCACAACTCCCATAATTGGGACCACTGAAGCTAAATAGCACCATCCTGAGACATGGAGGGGGATCCAGGGGTAACATTCCTTCCCACAACATACATATATACTCTTTCCCAGTGAAAACGGTCTTTGGGAAATATATTCTTGTAGGCGTCTATTCTGTACTGCGGTCACAAGGTGGTCCAGTGCTTTTTGTATGTCTCTAGAGAAATTCTGGTAATTACTCATTATGGTCTTATTTAAACTAGGACTTGATATATCAAACAGGGAACATGATTCTCCTAATGGGACTTGGCAGGAAGTAATATTAAGAATTTACTTTTTGCAAATGGAAGGGTTAACACGTGTTATTTCCCAGGCTGAAACACCAGTCTGGGAAATGGCTCCTACCATCTACTGGGAAGGTGATATTATTATTACTTGACACATTAGTTAAAGTAGCAGAGGTCTCTTTAAGAAACTGGGTAATATTCAAAGGGACAGCAATAAGAGGGATGCGGGCTGTTTCTGGATGGAGTTTGCTACATATCCAACATTTCTCAAAACCTGACTTCCTTGCATAAGCATATTTAAATTTTGTTAATAACATTTCACTATGAAAAGTGGGTGGATTCTCATCTACATCATGCTCAATACTCAATTCTCTCTTTGTTCTGTTATGTGTCTCATGTGCAGGGTATGGTCCGCATATACTTCTCATGACACCCAAATTTTCAGGGTGATAGATGCAGTTAGTAACAGTCCATACAAGGGAAAACACTGAAAATGGAATCAGGATTATCAGCAGCCACAGTATGCCTGAGTCCGGTGCAACTGGAAAAGTCATTTTCTACAGGGTCTGGGCGGTCTGCCCCTGTCAGTACCCCCTTTTCTTGACTCTCCTGTTCAAGGTCAGGGCAATCTGCCCCCGTTAGTACCTCTCTTGCTTCTGGATCCTCCTGTTCAAGGTCAGGGCGGTCTGCCCCCGTTAGTACCTTCTTGCTTGCTTCTGGATCCTCTGGCTCAGGTCCTGTCTGCACCAACTTCACTCTAGTGGCATGGATCCAAGTAGGGCTGTGTTTGGTCAAGACAGCGGTCCTGGTAACTGCTACCACAGTGGTCTCTGGGCCGTAGGCGAAATCCTTTTGCTTCTTTGCTTTGGGCAACAGCTTCACTACTACCACGTCTCCTTCCTGAAGGGATGGGTATTTTCCTGTAAAAAGAAAAGAAAAGGTGCGAGCAACTTTTCGTTCCGTTCCACTTGATTCTTAAGTTTCAATTACTCTTTATTTGTGCTATTCATTCTTTCCATTATACCTGAACTCTGCGGATAATAATCTATTTTCAAGATTTTAACTAGTTCCTGGCATATTTTTGATTAGAACTAATTCAAGGCAGGCACCCCCATCCAGGAATAAACTCCTGATTGAGAATGCACACCACCGTGTGGGCATCTCCCTTTTTGTGGTCCTAAAAGCTTCCACTTATCTCTTACACGTTCACTATTTGACTAAAAAAAAAAAACTCTTTCTTCCCTGCTTTGGGCCTATATGTGAAATCTATTTGTAGATGTGTGAATGGGTTTGGTATTGGAGATGCTCATGTGTGGCCTTATATGTTTGGATTGTTTGTTCCTAATACAGATGATGCACCTAGCAACATATGCTTGCACTAAACTGTCAGTAATACTTCATATGTTCTTTCCCACCCCCTGTGTCCTATTCCATAATACTAGGCAATACACAGTGGGGTGCTAGCTGCGGGGATACACACAAGAGCTCCCCTCTTTTGGAAAAAGGCTATTCTCAACTTTTTCTAAAACATCACCCAAGTCCTTAAAACCTGTTCTGTAGTATGTGTTTGTAGCTTCAATAATGTGTGATCTTTTGGCTTGGAGCAGGAAACTAACTACAATAACATCCTCTGCTCCCTCTATGGCTGCCTATATACCATGTTGTGGTGTAACACACTCTTTAATACCAGTAGCCCATTTAAAACTGGGGCCTACCTAGGGTAAATGATGTGGTCATCCCTATTACCATCTCACAAGATGCTATGCTTGGAGTCACTTCAGGCATGCCTTTAGGCCTGGACTGCGACCATCTTTGGACAAAAACTATAGGGCAAAGTTTTCCACCATACTCCTGGGCAAGTACACCTGTCATGGTCTTACAATTGTCCCTTGCATAAACACAAAACATTTTTCCATGATTTGGGAGGCCCAGTGCAGGCGCTACAACCATAGCATTTTCAGATCTATAAACGCATTTAACATTTCTTGTGATATTTCTGGACCTGTGGTTTGTCTCAAAATGTTATTATAGATAGGAGCAGTCCGGATCCATAACAAGCAATGATCCTGTGGGCGGGCAAGACCCACTGTGGGCTGGCAAGACCCACTTCTTATATGACTGACTCTACTATCACCTGTGAGAACAACACCAAGGTAAACAACACTTTCCTGACACCATTGTCATTATTCCTGTGACACTTTGTTTCCACATACATGTACATTTCTTCAATAAACTCACTCGCTCTGACTGGCCTCCACAGAGTGACTACATATGTCATATACATATTGTAGTGGGACTGACCCATGAGCAGGTGTCCATCCCCTCTTGCGTGGTCTGGAGAACTATAGAGCGGACAATTGAATTGTCCGCTTGGCCCTAAGGCATTTCTACACCAGGTAAGTTACCTGGACTGAAAAATAAGAAACAAAGATGGCTGTGTCTCCTCATCCAATAGGACGCTTTAAAAAAAAACACTACCTAAACCAATCACTGTACAGTGGGTAGCATCGGATGGTATGGCTGTCAGTAGAGATGGCATATCAGATACCACTTGCATGCTATGATCAGATAAAGAACTAAAAACTTTTTGACTTAGTGCCAATTTTCCAAAAAACTTTTTTTTTTTTTTTTTCTCAGATTCTAACAAAAATCTGGCCAGAGGTTCCCCTCTTTTAATAGAGGATACACATAAAACATAATTTAAAAACTATAATCAGATAAAAAGTTAATCTGATTTGAAACTTTTGGCTCTGTGCCAACAGGGTCCAATGGTCACACTAATTGCGGTAACTCTTTCTGTCCAAAAATAAATTCCATAATTATGACAGGAATAAAGATATGACATGTTAACGCTTTCTTGGCAAGTAGCCAATTTTCAAAATTTTGCAGGAAGGCTCCCCTTCACATAGGGGATCATTTGCCAAATATAATTTTTCATTATCTATAATTCTATAAAAAATAACTGCAAAATATCCTGCCGACAACGGCAATTTATGTTTTTTTTTTTTTAATAAAATAGTGTTTTCATTCATTATTACTACGCTCATACAAGATGGGCACAAATGTATAAATGGCAAAACTTCTAAAAAATTCTATAAAAATAATTGCATATGTATGGGAATGCTGAGACCGTTTGCTGAGACCGTTTGTTCTACAACTGTTCTGAATTGGGGAACTAATGCAGAAGTGCATTTGCAGCAGTGACCCCCCCTCTTTTCCCCTTGTGTAAGGAAATGTAGTAGTTTTAAATGTATCTGACACATAAACATTTTCTGCTCGTCTGACATTACGAAGAAAACTACACCTGCCTTGGAGAATGAAACTGTGGGGTGCAGGTGTGGTCAGGGGTATTTGTAAGGTAATATTATTATTGTAGGGGGGCCTATGTCTAAAATGTCCTACTCTTTGATTTGCCTCTTCTGATAAGGTCCTTGGAAATGCGCCCTGACAGGCTGCTTTTCTTTAGACAGATCAAAAGAGCCAGCCACATCGCTCTCTATTATGGCTTTTTTGAAAACCTTACAAAGTTTTAGTAGCCCAATCAGAAACTTGCTGTTTTACAATTAACATGTACTGTGACTTTAAATTAAGGACAAATGTTTTAATTAGAAGACTGTGCTACTCAGCAATGACATTTAACTGCAGCCCAAAACTTTTAAAGTCTCGCCCGTCTTCTGTCTATAGGCAATCGCTGTGGTCTATATCTATGTGTTTAAAGACTTTCACTTTCACTTCTAATAGCTCTACGTAGCTTTTTTTTCCTATTCTATTGTACTAATACGGGGCATAAATAAACCAATTCTCCCCGCTTTTTCCATGTACTTTACATTACAACTAAATATTTACTAAAAGATTTACTTGTATCCTAATATCTCTAAGGCTGGCCACACATGTCCGGACAACTCTTTATCGTACAATTTTCTGTTAGATCCACCACAAACCACATAAGAGGTCAAAATTAAACATATTCATCTGCATTCAATTAGGCAGAGGTTTGTACTACATAGCTGAAGGTAAATTTCAAGAAAACTGCACTGAAAATTGTAAGAAAATTGTATCATGTATGGCCAGCATCAGACCTAAACCTTCAGTATAATTTCACAAAAGCATAAACAAAACATGTCTCTAAGATTTACACATTCACAAAATCACTTAAATGTATCTGGGTCATTAGACCCTCTTTATGGTTAAAAACCCTCCTGAAAAGCCATTTGGTGTATGTATATTACACCTTATACTCCCAGGTATAGTGGCTATCAAGAAGGCTTTCCCACCATTATAGACAAACAAACCATACACATAATAAACATTTTTCTTGATTTGTCTGATAACCTACGATCGGTCAGTCAATTTTTACAGTAATAATGAAACTGTCGCTATCAGAACAGTGTGTTATATTAACAGTCAGCAGGCGTGATTTTTACAAGTCATATATAATTATAGACACAGTTTCCATATATGTCAAACCAGCAATATAATACTCCAATACAATATGACAATATTTTCAAATGAAATAACAAAATAATCACGTGATGAACGAACTTATCTACTTACTAAATAAGCTTTTTAGATCAAATAAACAAATTATCTTATACTCTAAATCTTACAGTTTCTATGCGATAGAAAGATAGAAGCAAGAAAAGGAAAGTATTTGTTTTCTACACAGAACAGACTGACATCTATTTATTATTCACTAAAGGAACGGGGTTTTCCTAAAACCCCCTGGGCTTCCCTGAAACCCAAAGAAAAAAACTGTCTTTGTTGAAGACAGCTTCAACGCCTCCCAGAGACGTTTTATTTGTCCCTCCCAGAGGAACGGGATTCTTCCCGAGAAAAAAATCCCCTGGGCTTCCCAGAAGCCCCGGATATTGTCTTTCCTTATAAATGACAAATCCTGTGTCTCCCAGAGACACTGTCTCGATACGTTCCCAGAACGTATTCAGGTTCAACAACCTAACATATAATATCTTTCCCTGAAAAATATTATTCTGGCTTCCCTGAAGCCTCCTTATATATATATATATTAGTATTCAAGCTTCCCTGAAGCTTCTATATATATATATATATATATATGTAAAAATCCAGAGCGTCTCCCAGAGCTGCTCTACTATCCAACACGCTCCCTGAGCGTTTGGTGTCTATGGCTCAAAGAACGGAACCAGGGCCAAACGGCCAAGTCCCACCGGAGAGGCAAACAGATAAAATAAAATATCTCCTTACCCAGACCGGTGAATCCTTGGACCCGTGATGGCCGCTCTCTCTCCGTCCCAGACGTAGCCCCCAATCTGTTGGTGATTTCTCTTTATATTCACCCTAGATACCTTAAATGTATACTCAAAAGTTAAGTCCCTGACTTAATAGCAACGTCTAGTCTGTTCTATGCAAATAAGGCAGAGCTCTGGAGAATGTTCTATCCTGCTAAAGAAAACACGTCCAAACCGTGATCAGTCTAAAACATTCTAGTTTTATTTGCAAAGCGGGGTAACTATTATACACAGTATTGAACAGGAAATACAGTTGGGAGGGGGGAATGAGTGCTCTCAGGAAGAGTCATGTCTCACAAAAGTTTAACAATGGGTTAATACAGAATGTTCGTTAGAAATTGCAAAATATGCCTTGTCTAGCCCCTAAGACTTAGTATAACTAAAGAGGAAGTTAATGTGCGATAAAGAATGTATCTTTAGCTAAGGTGTGAAAACACTGAAAAAACATATCGGAAGATTTACTTAGGTCATTGTTCGTGTTAACTAAAGACTTAAAGTAACCTTAGGTTGAATTAAGTCATTATAAGTCAAGGCTACATTTAAAATGGTGTGACACAGGTCAAGCATTAGAAAATGGTTGCCAGCAACTAAGAAAGAGGTCCTGTCATTCTCCTTCAGGCTCTGTGTGTGTTTGTATCCAGTTGACAATCCAGAGTTTTTTTCTTCTTTTCTTTTCTCACACGGATAGTAACCTTGTAAATCCCATCCTCGTCGCCATTGTTATATTCTCTGTGTTGTAGAGACACAGGACTCTGATCTGGAACAACGGATGTTTATTCAGGACTCACTGTACACTCCAACATGCATTACAGGACAGCTCGGTATATCAATGCATCTCTTACATGTCTAAGATAGCCACTCTGCCCCTTGACCCTTGTCATCACTCCTGGGTGGAGCCAGCCTTAAAGGAACAGTACATGTGAAACCCTTCAGGTATAACACCTACATAGCAGGATTGCATAGCCTCTGTGATGATCTAAGGGAGAATGACAGACGGCTGTGTTTACATCAGCCGTTGGTCTTTCTCCCTCTCCTGAGGGAGATCGCGAGTGGCCGGCGGACATCGGAGCCGCTGGTCACACGTGTGGGGTAGGCAGGGAAGGCTCGTGGGCAAGTGACGTACCTATACATCACTTTTCCTGTAGGGGGCTGACTGCCGCAGTATATAGTCGTGCGGCAGTCGGCAAGTGGTTAACATCTCTAAGGAACAACGACCACAAACAGCATTCCATTTCCACTCAGCAACTCAACAGATGACAATGATTGAATCAACCTGAGCCAATTAACCTGCAGACGGCCATCCTGGTGCTCAAGCAACACAATACACATTATCTAACAGATGGGTAAATCAGCATATTCGATGATGTCTGGAAAACAGGTGCTTGAGCTGATGACATTAGCATCTGTCACAAGAAGTACTGTCAGAGAAACAGCCATGCTGCAACTGGCGACTCTGCCAGTACTTGCAATGGCCGCAATGGACTCAGGCCATAGACTAATTCACTGGCCTATAAAAGGGCTCTGCTCGGCCCATCAGATTGCTGGATTGTTTCAGCTCTTCCTGTTTCCTGAGCATTGCTACTTCCTGGATTCCAGTTTGACCCGGCTTGTTCCTGACCTGTCTGCTCTCTCTCCTGGCTTTGACCCTCGGCTTCGTCTGACCATCCCTGCTCCAGTTTGGCTCTCCCGTTATCTGATCTCGGCTTGGCTAACGGACTTGCTTCCTGTCTTCCTGCCCTCCAGTACCTGATCTTGGCTTCCCCACGGACTTGTCTGCTTCTGGCTTTCCTACTATACCTTTGGCTTGCACCTGTTGCAGCTTCCTGTGTTTGACCCCCGGCCGGTCTTACACCTACTGCCTGGTTGTTCCTGGTTCCTCCTTGGACTGTCCGGTGTATTCCTGCCAGCACTCTGCTAGAGACTGCCTGTCTACCATCAGGACCCTGCCGGCAACCAGTGCTTCTGTGGGCGCTACACCCTCTGTCTCAACCCCAGGGGTGTGCCGCACTCAGCCGCAAGGAGAGCCCTCTCTGCATCTCGGCCTCGGATCAGGTACGTGACAAGTACACATCTAAGCATGGCTATGATTTTTCAGTTGTTACAGACTTCATGGCAACAGGCCATAGGTCTTACAGTGTAAAGTGGGACCAAATCTTCACACCTCTTGAGAGATATTGTTGATAACTATAACTCCTTTGCAGGCAAAACTCAGATTTTGTCACATAGCTCCCCCTTAGTTCCATTGGACGGCATACCCGCCTAGACCCGGGTCGGCTTGGGGATGCCTGGGTAGTAGAGTCTATTTCTCCAGTTCTGTCTGCGAGGATAACCCATCAGCATTGGTGTTCTGCTTCCCTGGCCGGTATCGCATGGTCAAGTTGTAGGGCTGCAGTGCCAAGCTTCATCTCAACAGTCTGGGGTTATCTCCGGCTACTCGGTTGAGCCAAATAAGTGGGCTGTAGTCGGTCATTACTGTAAAGGAATGCCCATACAAATACGGCTGCAGTTTCTTGAGCGCCCAAACTAGGGCCAAACATTCTTTTTCAATGATGGTATAACTGACCTCCCTGGATCGAAGTATTCTGCTCAGATATGCCACCGGATGCTCCATGCCATCCTCCCCAACCTGGCTTCAAATGGCTCCCAGTCCAAACATTGAGGCATCTGTATGAACAAGAAATATTTTAGTATGATCCGGTGCCGCCAATACAGGTGTTTTATTTAAAGCAGTTTTGAGCTTCTGGAAGGCCTCCTCACACTCCAGAGACCATGCTACTTGTCTGGGGAGGGATTTTTTGGTAAGGTCTGTCAGGGGTTTAGCTATGGCACTATACTCAGGTATGAATTTACTGTAATAGTCAGTGGTCCCCAAAAAGGCCATAACCTGGGTTTTCGTATGGGGTTGGGGCCACTGGATGATAGCCTCAATTTTTGCTGGTTCAGGTCTTTGCTTGCCTGATCCCACTCTATGGCCTAAGTATTGGACCTCTGCCATGCCCACATGACATTTGTCCGGCTTTAACGTGAGTCCAGCTTTTTGAATCCGTTTGAGCACTGCTGAAATGTGCTCCAGGTGGGCCTCCCAAGTGCTACTATAGATGGCTATATCATCCAAATAGGCACATGCGAAGCCCTGGTAACCCTCCAGGAGCTAGTCTGCCATCTGTTGAAAAGTAGCCAGGGCGTTCTTCATCCCAAATGGCATCATTTTGCACTGGTACAAGCCAAATGGGGTGACTAATGCTGATTTAGGAATAGCATCAGGCACCAGGGGGATCTGCCAATACCCTTTACACAGATCAAGAGTGGTCAAATAATTTCCCCAAGCCATACAGTCTAATAACTCCTCTACCCTAGGAATGGGGTAGGCATCCATAACAGTCCTTTCATTACGTCTGCGGTAATCCACATAAAACCGTGTGGTACCATCTTTCTTAGCTACTAGGACCACTGGGGAGGCCCAAGGACTTTGGGATGGTTCTATAATCCCTAGGGCTAACATGTCCTGGATTTCTTGGAACATGCTTTCCCTAATTGCTTCGGGAATTCAATAGGGTTGCTGTCTCAGAGGTACCTGATCTGGGGTCTCCACCCTGTGTACTGCCAGCGTTGTGTAGCAGAAAACATTTCTTCAAACTCCCTTAGCAGCCAAGAAGCCTGCTCCCTTTCCTTGGGTTTTAGTTTGGGGCCCAACCCAACCTTTTCCACCCCCGTGGGCTCTTTGTGGAGTAAGTTGGGTAAGGGGATGCCCTCACTGTCTTCACATGCTGGGGCACATACTGCAGAGACTTCCTCCGGTCTCTCCAGGTATGGCTTAAGCATATTGACATGAAAGGACCTGCGGATCCTTTCATTGGCACAATCTGTGACTATGTAGGTAGTGTCACCAACCCTTTCCACTACCTTGTAGGGGCCCTGCCAGGACGCCTGAAACTTGTCTGTCTTAGTGGGTTTTAACACCAGTACAGTATCTTTTGTCCTGGCTCTAAGATCTGATCTCTAGCCCCACGGTAGTACCAGCATTTCTGTCGCTGTTGGGCCACCCGCAGGTTCTGCCTAACTGATTTGGTCCCTCGAAGGGTACTATAGGGGTACCTGACTCTCCCATATCACCCTCCCAGTGCTCCCGCACCAGGTCCAGCGGTCCCCGGACCCTCCTTCCATATAATAATTTGAAAGGAGAGAATCCCTTGGATTCCTGAGGTACTTCCGGTATGCTAACAACAGGTGGGGGAGAAACTTTTCCCAATCCCGTCAGGTCTCTGTGAACGTGATCAGCATCTGTTTAAGAGTGCCATAAAAACGTTCACAGAGTCTGTTCGTCTGAGGGTGATAGGGAGAGCTCAGTATGGGTTTTACCCCACAGCTCTGCCAGAGCTGCTGGGTAACTACCGCTGTGAATTGGGTCCCCTGGTCAGATACTATTTCCCTAGGGAACCCAACTCGGGTTAACACTTTTATTAATGCCTCAGCCACAGTTTCTGCATTTATGTTGGACAAGGCTACAGCCTCAGGATAACGAGTGGCATAGTCCACCACCGTAAGAAAATATTTCCTACCTGATGGGCTGGGCTTGCTAAGTGGTCCCACCAAATCTACGGCTACTCGTTAAAAGAGCTCCTCTATTATGGGGAGGGACCTCAGCTTGGCCCTCGGATGGTCACCCCTCTTCCCTACTTTCTGGCACACATCAAATGTCCTACAGTAGTCCTGTAAATCTCGGGTAACACCTGGTCAAAAGAAGGTCTGGGTCAGTCTATCTCCGGTCTTCTTTATACCTAGGTGTCCCGCCAGGGGAATGTCATGGCTGATACGGAGCAACTCGGCCCTATATTTACGAGGCACAACTAGTTGCCATTTGGTTACTTGCCTAACTCCTCTCCCAGTTCCCCCGGTCACCCTATATAACAATCCTTCTCCCACTAAAACCTCTCCTGGTCTATATCCCCTTGTGGGTTATCTGCCTCCCTTTGGTACCCTCTCAATGTGGGATCCTCCCGCTGTGCTTGCCCAAAGTCTTGGGGGGTACCCCAGTATGGGATAGGGTCTGGGTGTATGGTCGGAGTAATAGTGCCTACCTGGGTGTGACGGTACTAACCGTCACTATGGGTGACGGATCACCCTGTCCCTGGATTGTAAACCCCTTTGTGTCATTTTCTTATGAGTTTGGGACATTGCATTTTATTTTCCCTTTATTCATCCTCTGAACAACTGACTCATGGCATTGAGTTAATGTAATGTAATGTTACAACCCACCCCCACCCTCCTGTTTCTGTGTCTAATTGTGTGGACAATGGTCTGAGCTGGAGACATCTCTCCGCAGGGGGTGTGTATTGTGAGACTGTTTCAAATGTACAAATGTTCAGTTCTCATTGGTTGGTCCCTGTTCCCTTCCCCCGCTGTGGCAAGGCTAAAGGGAGTTTCTCTAACTGTGTGTAAAACTGGTGTCTTGGAATGTAATAAACAGTTTAAGCTCTGCATGGTTAACCCTCAACACCTGTGTGGATTGTCTCGTGATTGAGGGGTTAAGGGCTGGATATGGCTTCTCTGCAGGCTGTGGGTGCGTTTGGAGGACAGGAGACACAGATCCGGCGGATGTGCCCACCTGGGGTACAAAAGATCCGTTACATTGGTTGGCAGCGGTGGGATGTCTCCTGCAGTCCAGGACATCCAAACCACCACCAGGATTCAAGATCTGGGCAGCTGCCGAGGAGTGATACGGGGACCAGCCAGCATGAGAGCAGAGTTCGGGAGGAGGCTGCAAGGAATGCGGAAGCACCATCGTAGACCAGCGACAGAGCACACCAGGCTCGGCTGGGAGGATGTGATCCGCCGGCAACTCTGGCATGAGGCCCTAAGCCACGAGCGGCACCATCAGGGGAAGATCCTTACCTCCTCCACAGAGATGTAGCGGAAGCAGTACCGTGCGCGAGAGGTGTTCCTGAGGGAACGACCGCGAGATGAGGGGAAGACGGAGCTCGGAAGATTGGTCCAGGAGGAAAGGAGGCTGGATGTCAGCTACAGAGCCCTCCGGTGGTTCGCGGCTCAACTGTGGCCAGGTACAGCAGATGGCAGCCCGACAGAAGGCGTTGGCTATGGCGGCGTGGGGCTGCTCCATCAAAAAATGTACGGAGACCCGGACTTTGGGAGCGATGAGGAGTGGCGGCTGGAACACATTCTGAATTTCCGAGATGAGGTGCTGGACCTCCCCGACGAGGCGTGTGACCTGGAGGAATTAGAGTTCCTGGTTGAGCAGGAATGGGAGCTCGAGATTGCCTACAAGCGGCTGTTTGACGGTGATCAGCAGCCTGGCATGGCTCCCGTTGCCTGGGACTGTCCGAGAGAAATAGCAGACAGTCACAAAGATGAGAAGCAAATGGGGCCAGGGGTGACCCTGCGTTTTCCCGTACTAACTGCAATGGAAGAAGCAGCGATATACAGAGGGCACTGCGAGCGCTAGAATGCCGGAATGCACCGGAGGTCCCCCAGGCAGCGAGACCAGCTAATAGCATGAAGGTCTCAGAAGGGGGAGTTTAGACAGGCGCTGGAAGGCTGGGAAATGGTGATCAGCAGCAAGTCCAGAGTATCTCATCTGGTGCCCCAGCAGAAGCGCTGGCTACAGGGCAGAGTGCCCCTGGCATCTGCTCAGCATCAGAAAAAGAGTTGGATCCGGAGAGTCTGAGAAAGGATCTGCGTGAGCTGTTTTCCCAACAGCAGATATCCCCACCGGGAGTAGAGGAAGCAATTCTCCCTCCCCAAAAATTGGACACTACCCCAATGTTCATCCCCCTAGCAGAAGCGCTGGCTACGGGGCAGAGTGCTGCTGGCCTCTGCCCACCCTCAGAGTTAGATCCAGGGAGTCTGAGGGGTGACCTCAGTGAGCCGTTTCCCCAGCACTTGGACACTACCCCAGTGGTTATCCCCCCAGCAGAAGCGCTGGCTACGGGGCAGAGTGCCGCTGGCCTCTGCCCACCCTCAGAGGTAGATCCAGGGAGTCCGAGGGGTGACCTCAGTGAGCCGTTTCCCCAGCACTTGGACACTACCTCAGTGTTTATCGCCCCAGCAGAAGCACTGGCTACAGGGCAGAGTGCCCCTGGCATCTGCCCAGCATCAGAAAAAGAGTTGGATCCGGAGAGTTTGAGAGAGGATCTGCGTGAGCTGTTTTCCCAACAGCAGATATCCCCACCAGGAGTAGAGGAAGCAATTCTCCCTCCCCAACAATTGGACACTACCCCAGTGTTTATCCCCTCAGCAGAAGAGCTGGCTATGGGGCAGAGTGCCGCTGGCCTCTGCCCATCCTCAGAGTTAGATCCAGGGAGTCCGAGGGATGACCTCAGTGAACCGTTTCCCCAGCACTTGGACACTACCCCAGTGTTTATCCCCCCCGGCAAAAGCGCTGGCTACAGGACAGAGCACTGATGGTCTCTGCCCAGCTTCAGAACCAGAGATGAAGAATCCGGGGAGACAGTCCCTGCAAGATATCTTCTCAGCGGCTGGTAATTACACCAGGAGAAAAGCAAGTACCGTTTTCTCCCCAAATGCATAGCCCTACCAGCCTACATTCCCTACCAGCGGAAGTGCTGGCATCAGGGCAGAGGATTATTCAGCTCCCCCCAATATCTGCAACCCAGCCCCGGATCAGAGGAGTGCAGACAGCTGTTCCCACTCTGCAGCGGCTGTTTTTATTCATGGGAGACCCTATGTGCAATTTTGCTCCCCAGCGCCAGAGTCGTACTTTTACTTTTCCCAGTTGCCTGGGGTGGAAGTTTGTGACTAACGCAGGTCCAGACCAGTTGAGTGTCAGGAACCTTGTTAGTCTGTTTTTAAAAGGGGAGAAATGTGACAGAACCCACTGTCACTGTGTGTTTTGGAGGGGACTGTGCGCAAGCCTCCTACCGACAGACTATGGGCCAGAAGCTACTGGAGTTTGGCACTGCAGCCTTTTGACTTTACCATCCACTACTGCCCTGGGAAGCAAAACGGCAACGCCGACGAATTATCCAGGCAAACAGACATTGACTCTGTGGGACTTGATACCCGACTAACTCAGGCACAGACCAGTTGGAGGTCTAGTACCTGGATTAGTCTACCTTTGGGGGGGAAGAGATGTGACGGTACTAACCGTCACTATGGGTGACGGATCACCCTGTCCCTGGATTGTAAACCCCTTTGTGTCATTTTCTTATGAGTTTGGGACATTGCATTTTATTTTCCCTTTATTCATCCTCTGAACAACTGACTCATGACATTGAGTTAATGTAATGTAATGTTACAACCCACCCCCCCCCCCCCTCCTGTTTGTGTCTAATTGTGTGGACAATGGTCTGAGCTGAAGACATCTCTCCGCAGGGGGTGTGTATTGTGAGACTGTTTCAAATGTACAAATGTTCAGTTCTCATTGGTTGGTCCCTGTTCCCTTCCCCCGCTGTGGCAAGGCTAAAGGGAGTTTCCCTAACTGTGTGTAAAACTGGTGTCTTGGAATGTAATAAACAGTTTAAGCTCTGCATGGTTAACCCTCAACACCTGTGTGGATTGTCTCGTGGTTGAGGGGTTAAGGGCTGGATATGGCTTCTCCGCAGGCTGTGGGTTCGTTTGGAGGACAGGAGACACAGATCCGGCGGATGTGCCCACCTGGGGTACAAAGATCCGTTACACTGGGTATCTGGAGAGGGGGAGGCGTCCATAGATCATGCCTGCTATCTAGTAGTGACTGGGAGTGCTCCTTCTGAAGTCATTGTGAGGTTAAATTCCCCAAGTCATTCCCCAACAAGACCTCCGCTGGTAAATCTGGCATGATGCCCACTTCCACTGACTTAGCCCCGGTGCCCCAATCAATATGCACCCTAGCGGGGGGTAACTTGTGGATGGCTTCCCCTGCCACACTTATGGCCACAGTATGCCCAGTGTGCTGTGAGGATTTAACCCTGCGCGGTTGTACCAGGGTTATGGTGGCTCCAGTGTCTCTCAGTCCCCTGGCTTCTTGTCCATTAAGTCTCACTGTCTGTCTGTGGTGAGCCCGGTTGTCCTCAGCTGCTTGCACTGGGTTGACCTCGTGCAATATGGCCAAGTTCTCAACTTTGTTGCTGCCGACCCCTTGTGCCGAGTAGTTATAGTCCTCCTGTACACAGTGGGCTGCTGCTCTCACTGGTGGTGTTGGTTTTCTGCCTCATCGGTCTGCTCCACGCTGCAGGTAATTTTGCTTAATATGTCCCACTTGATTGCACCCAAAGCATAAAGGTGCTGCCTTCTGATATCCCGTGGGATGGTTCGTCAGTGGTGATGGTCTCTGCTGTGGTGCTGCTGCTTGAGGATAGTACTGGGAGGTAATCCTAATAGACCTCTGTGAAAATCGCCCCGCCTGCTCTCATGGAATTCGTCTGCCAGCCTGGCTGCCTCCTCCACTGGCTGAGGTTTTCTGTCCTTGACCCAGTCTCTGACATCTGCTGGAGTATGGTCGAAGAATTTCTCCAGCAGTAGCAACTGTAGTGCATCCGCTAATGTAGTCGCCTGGCATCCCTGCATCCAATTGCTGGTGGCACGGTGCATGCGGAATGCCCACTCTGTATATAAAACTCTGCCCTTTCTCCCGAGGGCCCGGAATTTTCCTCGGTGTGACAGCATAACGAGCCAACAAAATTTCTTTTACTTTGTCATAATAATTATGAATGTCCTCATCAGGCACTACTCTAAAGGCTTCTGCTGCTCTGCCTGATAACTTGCTGCTCAATATCGCAGCCCAGTTAGCTTTTTCCATGTCTTCTAATACACACTGTCTCTCAAAGTCTTGCAAATAATTATCAATATCCATCTCACCCTCTGTGAAGCTTTTAAATGCAGCATAGTTGATCTTACATGGCCATCCTATTGTAGATCCAGGTAGCGACAACATATCCCCTTGTGGTGATCTGGCTCTGGCCTCCCGAGCTTCCCGGATACCCTGTGCTTCTGTAGCTTGTGCCATGGTTTGCACCACAATTACTTGTGAGGGGTTAGGTCCCAACATACTTAGTCTCCATCTTGCATCCTTTTGGAACTCTTGTTTCCTCTGCGTTTGCAATTTGCAGGTTGCTGGTTCGGTCGCTCTCCAGTAGTACGGCTATTATCGTGGCTTTTGGCTTTTTGCTCGCCCCTAAGTCTCGAGCTTCCAGCAGTTCCTTAAGCATGGGACAGCTAAAGTGTGGCACATGCACTCAAGCAGGTAACCCCTTCCCGCCCATAAAATGCATGACATTGTTGAACGTTTAGACCCGTGTGACATGCATTTTATGAGTAGGAAGGGGTTACCTGCTTGAGTGCATGTGGCACACTTTATTGATTATATTTTTACCATTTTTGACTATGAAATATGTAACGGATCCGATAGTCTCTATGAGAGAGATTCGGTCAGCTTCTCCCAAAATCCCAGTCGAAGTAAACCCAAGAAGTGAAAATAGCTCCCAATCCCCCAAACATGAGTCGAGACTTCATGAAAGGGGAACAAAAAACGTACCCTTTATTGAACAGTCACATAGAATTTATATACCGCATTGACAACCCCCTCCTGATCAAATTACCATACACATGTCAGGGGTTGTCTGATCACATTATCATATGCAGATAAAATTGTATACAGAATTAACCCAAACTAATTATCTAGCCATCTGAACAAGCAAGCATCTGAAAACAATGTGAGTTCATTAAAATCTCTAAGGAACAACGACTACAAACAGCATTCCATCTACACTCAGCAACTCAACAGATGACAATGATTCAGTCAACCTGAGCCAATTAACTAGGGATGATCGAACGGTTCGTGTCGACCATCGGTTCGACCCTAACATTGGGTGTTCGAAATTTGGCTGAATTCCGAACTTTTTGCGGTAAAAGTTCGGAATTCGGGTCACCCGAACCGCCCAAAATGCAATGGGACAGGAAGAGGGCTTTGAAAGCCCATGATTGGCCCAGAAACGTCAGTAAAAGCCAATGAGGGGTCAGGAGTCTGCTAGGAATGTGATTTGAGTCACTACGGGGACCAATCAGGAGTGAATACGCCCCCTAGTATATAACATAGCCCCGCCTAACCTCTAGCACTGTAATACAGAAGCTTTGGAAGAGACTGGAAGCATTTGTGTTTCGCCTGCTGTGTTAAACAATGTTTGCTGCATAACCGATTGCTTGTAAAACTCCAGATCAGCAGAAGAGCAGTCAGCTTACAGAAAGATTGTCAGTGTAGTTAGAAATACAGCGAGTTTGAGTTAGAAAAAAAATTAAAAGGGACAGTGTCAGTTAGAAATTATCTTCTGCTGTATGGAGCTGTTCTTTTAGTGTGAGGAAAGGGATATGCAGTGTAGTTAGGGTACTATATACCACTATAGTTAGATTCAATAATCTAGTTTTTGTAGGGATAGTTTTAAGTGTCAGGGTTCCGTCTAGTGAGCACGTTGCACTGCTGATATATCTACAGCAGGTATATGTGCTTGTTAGTCAGCTATTGTGCAAAATACATTTCTGCAATACACACACCTGCTGTATTTAGCGACAACTTTGGGTCGCATAGCAGTGTGCGTCTTGCAGGTGATTTTCACATCGCACAGTTGATAAAGCCTCAGTGACAAGTTAACGCCTGTTCTTGTTGTAAGCGTTAAGTCCACTGCAAAAGGCTTTGCTACTCTCCGTCACACACATCTGCTTTATTTAGCGACAAATTTGGGTCGCATAGCAGTGTGCGTCTTGCAGGTGATTTTCACATCGCACAGTTGATAAAGCCTCAGTGACAATTATGTCAGGTAGACCAAGGAAAGGCATACGTGGCCCTGCTGCGGAAAGGGGCACAGCTTCTAGGGTGTCTAGAGGCAAGGGTGGACGTGGTGGTCAGTTCTCAGCCAGGCCACCATTTCGATTTTTCTCCCGCAGTGGCCAAGCTATACGTCCACAGTACGTACAGGAGGCGGTGGACTATATTACCAAACCCTCATCATCGTCATCATCAGCAGTTACAGTGACCCAGGCAGAGAAAAGTGGTCAGTCTTCTGCAGTTGGCAGAGCAAATAAAGATGAGTCCATGCCCACCTCAAGTACTCCCTTAGACCCAACTTCAGACATGGCAGAGGAGTCATATAAACAAAAAACTATCAGCGCAAACCTGATCCGTGATGTACAAACACTGTAAACAAAATAAATCACTATTTAGCACATATTTCACGCACAGTGATTTATTTTGTTTACAGTGTTTGTACATCACGGATCAGGTTTGCGCTGATAGTTTTTTGTTTATAGCACTTTAGTCCTTCACCTACCTATTAGCAGCAGCCATGGAGATATTTGACTATTTTGACAATAGGAATATTATAATTGATGATATATTCTCAGGTGACAAAAATAGAGGCAAATATGAAGATATTACACAGAGCTTCAAAAAATTAGGCTTTCTTATGGAAAAGAAAACCAGGGCATGGTGGGATATTGTTTCTTTTGAGCAATACATAGCCCACCAACTCACCCCAAGACGTCTTAGGTGGGATATTCCCCCTAATGACGGACTTGAGGATGAAGACTCATTAAATGAATGGTTCATCTTTTTTAACCTTAAGGGGCAAGAGCTTATGAATTTTTTGCTCAAACGCAAACGGCAAAAATTAGTGTTGGTTGAATCCCACATAGCCGAGCTCAAAAAGAAATTAGAACCATTGAAAGATTCTCCTGAGTTCAACCAATTAGCTGGTGAACTCAGAAAGAAATTAGAAAAAACAGATAAGGAGACTCAGGAAAAAAAAGAGGAAAAAGTTCATTAGGGATATGAACGATTATAGAGGTAATGAAGTCTTCAAATGGCAAAAGGATTTGCAAGGTAACTCCCTACTACCGTCACGTGATAGCACACCTGAGAGAGTCGATATGACACCCCCTGTATGGAGCAGAGCACCACCTGCTCCTGCAAGGCGTGAATCTAATACTACTCCTGCACCCACCTACCACCCCCCACAGAGGGGTAATGGAAGGGGGAGAAGAGCAGGAAGAGGTGGACCTAGAGGAAGAGGTAGAGGACAATGGAGAAATAATGGTGGCCCTTACCAACAGGTACAAGGAAATAACAGTGGCCCTTATCAACAGGCACAAGGGAATAACAATGGCCCTTATCAATTGACGCAAGGGAATTGGTACCACCAAGAACCAAAGGGTACCCAGGACCAATATAGAGAGAGGAGGGTGGAGTCAATATACGACTCACCCCGCCCATCTACCTCATATGAGATTCCCACCATGAATAGGTTTTCTCCACTGTACCCGCCAGCTGTGAAAAATCCCTCAGATGTTTTTTTAGGGAAACCCAGTGCCCTGTGGGGGTACAGGGGATCAATTGGAAAGCAATCTGGGGAAAAAAGAAAAGAAAAAGAGGACGACGAGCAGGTCGACGCCTCCAAAAAAAGCAAGAGCCAATAGGAGCAGGAATATTTAACATCAGTAAGTAAGGAAGAGACGAAAGTCTTAGACAAAGGGTTAAAGTATGCCCCGGTGAAAAACTTGAGTAAATTTGACACATGTCAATTTACAAAAATACATGAGGAATTTAAATCAGAAAAAATATTTTCTATCCAAACCAGACAATCGCCCCATTATTAGTGAGAACACATCACTCCACTTTAAAGAACAAATCAATCTTTAACCCGCCGAACAAGGATAGTAAATACATGGAGGTATTCAAGAATTTGGTATCCCATGATATTGAACAATTGAAGGTTAGGAAAGTTCAGGACCCCCAATGGATCCGCAATGGTATAGCCAGTTTGGAAGATAATAAACAACTGGTAATACGACCAGCGGACAAAGGGGGCGGGATTGTTGTCATGAGTGTGGAATATTACACCAACGAGATGAAAAGGCAACTCTCAGACTTGAACACATATTCCCGTCTGAGACGCAATCCGTTGAATGAATATAAAAAAGAACTGGATTAACTAATCAAGAAGGGATTGAGTAATGCCATTTTAAATAAAAAAGAAGCACTTTATTTGAACCCCATTGCCTGTCGAACCCCTATTATTTATTTCCTCCCGAAGATTCATAAATCTGTAGAAAAACCTCCGGGGAGACCAATCATCAATGGTATTGACTCCCTTAGCTCTAGACTGGGCCAGTATATCGATTTTTACCTACAGCCATTGGTTACCCGCACACAAGTGTTGCATTATTTATATAGGATATTCTGTATATGTAGGTAAAAAATATATATATGTATACACAGATATACATACACATAGTCTTTTTAATGTGAACATAGGTTTGTGGATTATGGCCTAACATAGCTGGTTGGCAAGTTGCACTTTACATATCAGAAGACCTGAGGAGTTACTCGCAGGGGGTCGTAAAATGTAGATTGGCCTTTGGCCTGACAAAAGGTAATTATTGATGGTAACTTGGAGGGGAAATGGTGGATTGTTTACCTGGTAAATATAACAAGTGGAGTCTTTTCACAGTGAGATCAAAGAGTATTTTGGGTTGACCTAGCAGAACCCCCCCCCCCCCCCCAGTGTCACACTGGTATTTCAGGAGCTGGCAGTCACATACACACACACACATACACACACACACACACATATACTCACACATTCATACATGAGGATGAGGACACAGACTTAGGAATGGGACTCTGAAGGCTGCTATTTACTCTGTTGGATTTTGTCATCTGTTGCAAATATCTTTATTCTTTTGTGAAGTCTCAATAAATGCATCTCTCTGGAAGAACTGGGTCGTTGCAAGAATAACTTGCATTATAGAAATAATTAATTAATACTACCACTACGACTACGATTATATCACTACAACAAGCATACATCAAAGACACCAAACATGTCATACAGAATCTACAAACCTTAGCGATTTCAGAGAACTGCATTCTAGCAACGGCAGATGTAGGTTCTCTTTATACCGTTATAGGGCATGAGGCTGCAATGAAGGTATCAGATTTGGATGAGGATCATGTGGAATTTCTTTTGGATAGTTTGGATTTTTGTCTGAAACATAATTATTTTTGGTATGCTGGAGATTTATTTTTACAAACCAAAGGCGTGGCGATGGGGGCAAGGTTTGCCCCCAGTTTAGCCAATTTATTTATGGCCCAGTGGGAAGAGGAGGAGATTTTATCTAACAGACCCCCAGAACTAATTTTTTATAAAAGATTCATTGATGATTTGATCATGATCTGGGAGGGAGACACAATATGTTTTACCAATTTTAAAGCAAGGATGGATTTTAATGATAGGAATATTGTACTATCATGGAATGAAGTTCCTGGATCTAGAAATTTTTATAAAAGAAGGCCGGATACACACAAGGAACTTCTTTAAACCCACTGATCACAACTCCTACTTGCCAATGGATAGCTGCCACCATAGGAATTGGCTATTTAACATTCCGAGGGGACAGCTTATCCGAATCAAGTGGAATTGTTCGAACGAGGAAGACTATATTGCACAGTCCAGAATATTGGAGGATAGATTTCAGGCAAAGGGATACAACATGGAAAAAGTGACCTCTGATCTAAGACAAGTATCTTTATTGAATAGAACAGAGCTTTTAGAGAATAAGATGGCTCCACCCAAGGAGGGTAGTAGCAATAACAATTTTAAATTAATATTTGATTTTAACGTCCAACATAGGCAGGTGGAGCGTATTATCAATAAACACTGGGGTGTCTTAAAACAAGACAGGATTTTAAGACCCCATCTCCCGGAGAAACCTGGCTTCATATACAGGAGGGCACCTATTTTGAAGGACAGGTTGGCTCCAGGAGTGGTAAACCCTCCCAAACCTAAGAAAAATACTGTTTTCCAGTTCTTATCCGGATTCTGCGGGAAATGTGGAGTTTGCCGACAAACGAGAAAAATGTAAAGAAAAGGAAGTCGTTTATATGTAATAGCACAGGCAATGAATACCAGATTAAAGACTTGATAACATGTACCACCATTGGAGTTGTTTATATGATGGAATGTGGTTGCGGACTCCAATATGTGGGCCGTACCTCCAGATCCCTGAATGTAAGAATTGGGGAACATATCACAAATATCAAAAAGGGGGAAGTCTCACATAATGTATCGAAACACTTTAGAGAAGTTCACGATAAAAAACCCCATTCTCTCAAATTCTGGGGGATTGAACATGTCCAACCACACTGGAGAGGAGGAAATTATATCCGCCAATTAAGCAGAAGGGAGTCTCTGGGTTTACGAGGCCAAAGTTTTGGCACCCAGAGGTTTAAATAAAGACTTTGACCTTAACTGCTTTATTAGCAATAGATGACACTCCATCATGTATTAGGAATATCCGAGGTATGCTTGGTTTTTTAGAATATTTTTGGGATATTTTTAAAATATTTTTGAAAAATTAATTTTAATGATTTTTTACAAAGTGTTTTTTTATATAATTATATATATTTTTATGTAATTCATATGTATATTTTAATATCTGGTTTTAATATTGTATGGCAGTATTGTATTTAATTGTATTTTAATAATGTGGCATATTTATGGGATATTTATGTATATGTTTTTACATGGCACCCGAGGGATGGTGACGCAGGCACGCGATCCCCGCTGTTATTAATATAGATGCTCCAATTGAATATCAACTGAACTAAATTGCCCCATTAGAATACACTAGCCAGTGACACTGAAGGTTATGTGCCTGGATCGTTGGTTCCGGTGTCCTGTATAGCGCTAGAAGTAGGAGGAGGGGCAAAGGTCCGCTGGCCAATCCACCTCTAAGCATATTGATTTAAAGCGAGGCTTGACACGCATAGGCCACCCCTACCGAGGAAGTCAACGGAGCCCTACGCTCTGACGTAATGCGTATAGGGTGGGCGGAGCTTGCGTGACCGACGCCGAACATCTCTCGGGTGGAATAGACTATCTTGCCATACTAGCAGGCACGGCTGAGTGCCCATACTATGTGAGTAGTTTTCATTCACTTAATAAAGCCTGGAAATTTACAAGCAGAGAGCACTAGGTTTTGCCTTTATCTTTTACCATATGTCCCGTGACCTCCGGAGGTGAGAGGCTGGAGAGTCGTCCTAAGAGTCCAATACCCTCATACAGGCTCATGCTGACCAGTTTGGGTCCCATATTGAGGTGAGAGGCCAATCTGTCAGGTGGAGGGTTTCACATATTGGTGTTTATTTCTCACGGGATTGAAGTCTTGATTTGGACACTTGGACACTTATACACATTTCCAATCGGATTTGCGCACGATCACAGTGGATTGTTTGTGGACTTTATTTATTCATTTATTTATTATATCATCACTATAGGAGTATCAGGTGCACTTCTGGCGCATCACATTTTTGTATTTATATGGCAGAGGAGTCAGCTGAGCTGTTGCACATCTAACAAGATGCAAATCTAACAAGTGTTTACGTATATTTTTTAGCGCTGCATTTTACATTTCATTTAGTAAACCAAAAATGCTAGCCCATCTGGCTCTCAAGCTCTCACTCCATTTCTCAGTAGCAGTACCTCTGCTCTTTTCATTGGTCCCCAGACCATGAACTCCCCGAAGCTGGCATTTTCACTCTGGCCTTAGTACTCAGGCCGTCACCTGTCTCTTGCAGACAAACATGTGCTCTGGCTGCCACCTGCAGCCTCTCTCTCTCTCAGGGAAGGTGGGAGCCCGCTTGACTCCCACACACAGACCTCATGTCTGTCAGCTGGAGTCCTTTTGACTCCTGAGGCCAGACCTCCTGTCTGCCCGGGTGCAGCTGTCTCCAACTGGGAGCTCTGAGTGCTAACCCTGAGAATATGAACCCAGCCCACAGGTGTGCAATCAGCAGGCCTGTCTTAATCAAAACCAGGCCTAGATTGCTAACACACAGTGACCCAGGGTCACCTCTCTACAAGGGATATGGATGGGGGTTTGCACAGTGCTAGTGAAATTGCATGTCACAGGCAATGTAGTTCAGCACATCCCTTCATCAGCTTTCATAAGTCGGGACAGGATCATCACACTTTATGCTGTACAACCAAAGCTTTGCAATTGCTGTGGTGAAAAAGGACTTTTCTCTTTCATTCATTGACGGATTTAGCTTCATATCTTCATTAGACGGATGGTTATGCTGCGCTTCCTAAGAGTAGGACACTAAGCGGAAAAGGGTTAACAAAAGTTAACAAAGCTTAATAGAGATGTCGCGAACCTAAAATTTGCCGTTCGCGAACGGCGAACGCGAACCTCCGCAAATGTTCGCGAACGGGCGAACCGCCATAGACTTCAATAGGCAGGCGAATTTTTAAACCCACAGGGACTCTCTGGCCACAATAGTGATGGAAAAGTTGTTTCAAGGGGACTAACACCTGGACTGTGGCATGCCGGAGGGGGATCCATGGCAAAACTCCCATGGAAAATTACTTAGTTGACGCAGAGTCGGGTTTTAATCCATAAAGGACATAAATCACCTAACATTCCTAAATTGTTTGGAATAACGTGCTTTAAAACATCCAGTGTGTGTATACGATCAGGTATGATGTTGTATCAATAAGGTAGTGTAAGAGTTACGCCCTCTTCACAGTGACAGACCAAATATATATTTTTTTAATTTGCAAGGTGCTGTGCCACCGTATATATGAGTGGTGGGCACTGCAGTGGGCACAGTACACTCTGTGGACCTGACACTCACTGGCAGGCCAGGCAACTGCAATTATAAAAAATATATTTTTAGTTAATTTGCAAGGTGCTGTGCCACCGTATATATCAGTGGTGGGCACTGCAGTGGGCACAGTACACTCTGTGGACCTGACACTCACTGGCAGCCAGCAGGCAACTGCAATTATGACAGAGGAAAAAAAAAAATATTTTTTAAACTGCAAGGTACTGTACCACCCGATATGAGTGTGGTGTGCACACAGCACAGTCTGTGGTGGGTCTGTGGCCTCTCACACACGGCGGGCAGACAACTGCACAATAGATATATATATATATATATATATATAAAATTTACTGAAATACCAGCCCTAAAAAGGGCTTTTTGGGGTGCTGTCAGGATGCTGTCCTTACAGCAGGAGTGGACCGAGAACACTATCTAACAAGACTAACAACTGTCCCTATTAACAGCAGCAGCAGCAGCACTCTCCCTGCTCTCACTAACACACTGCTTCAGAATGATCTAAGATGGATGCTGCCCTTGCTTTTTTATAGGAGGTGGGAGGGAGCGTATGCTGATTGGCTGGAATGTGTCTGCTGACTGTGAGGTACAGGGTCAAAGTTTGCCTCAATGATGAAGTATAGGGGGCGGACCGAACATCCCATATGTTCTCCCGCAGAGACGGACGTGAACAAGCGATGTTCGCCGGGAACTGTCCGCCGGCGAACAGTTCGGGACATCTCTAAAGCTTAACTATGCCTATGGGGCAGTCCCAGGTGGTACCACTTCCTGCTCTAGGATCTCAGTTTTTTTCTGCCTAGTCAGGAGTAAGGACCTAGCTCCCTGCTGGGATCTTTGGTCCTGGCACTTTTTTTTCCTTCTTAAACTGAATTTTTACCCTTTATTGTTTTATCTTTTTTTACAATCAAGTTGTTCCTTTGAGAATTACAATCAACTGTAGGACTGGGTGATCCACTGGATATCCTACATCCTTACGGTCGTCCCAGTCTAGTCAGTGAGCGCATGCAGGCCTTAGCTGAGCGCTAGGTCGGCTGCGTCAGCGTCCCACTAGAGGAACTGGCCCATGCGTGGGACACTTCGCGTGGACGCACCCCTGGGCCCCAGCACCCCATGTTGAGATGGGGAGGTGACTTGCTCAGAGTGAACCCCCATCTGGCTCCTACGGTATGGTGAGTAGTGCCCGCACTCCGTAGGGATTCTGGGGTGTCTGCCGGGTCCTCATGGGATTAGTAGGTCTCCTGGGTCCTCCCCTCCCCACATTTCCCCCATCTCCCTTCCCCCTCTCTGGGGTTCCATCTGTGGGGGTTGTTCCCCCAGGATGGTGGGTGGTTGGCTTGTGTTTTTCTGTGCCTTCTGCACTATCACTTCAGTGATAGTGCAGGATCAAGGTGTGTGGGAACCTTAATATCTGGTCCGCTCAGTGCAGTGAACCGGCCGCTCCCCGGCCGGTTCACACGCCACGGGCAGCGCTGCTATTTTGGCCGTGGGAACATGTGTGGTCTCTCGGCGGCCATGTTCCCAGGGTCGGTGGCAATGTTTGAGGTGGCTGCTTGGACAGCAGCATCAGCCATTTTCCTGTAGCTGCACTGAGCAGAGTGGGCGGTGACCGCTAGTATTGGCACGGGCACTTCCCAGTTCCTTGGATTGGCTTGCTGCAGCTGCACTCTCTCTTCCATTTGATCTGAGACGCAATTTGGCACCCACAGGGCATCCAGGGCGACTAAGGTGTTTCCATTTCTCGCCTATTTTGACGAGATTGTCACTGGTCAGTGGGGATCTCCTAAATGTACGTCTGTGATACCCAAGCGTTTTACCAGAAGGTATCCCTTTGAAGAGTCTCTTTTGAAGTAACTGACAGTACCACCAGTGGTGGACTCCCAGGTTTCTAGACTGAAGAAAGTTAAGTTACTACCTGTAGAGGACGCCCTGTCCTTTAAAGATCCAGTGGATAGAAAGGCTGAAGCCTTGGTCCGCCATCTTTTCACCATGGCGGGTTCTATCCTAAGACTGGTGTTTGCCATAACCTTGGTCTCTCAGACCCTTAAGAATGGGCAAAACTTCTACGCCAGGATTTGAAGGAGGGTCAGTACCCTCATGAAATGGTGGAGTTGGTGGACCAGTTGATACAGGGGTTGCAATACATTTGTAATGCATCCTTGGATGCGGCGCCGTTGGTCTGCAGACGGCGGTGACTTTACGCCGCATGATCTAGTTGAAATGTTGGTCTACGGACCTAGCCTCCAAAAGGGTTCTGACGGATCTCCCCTTTGTAGGGGACCGTCTGTTTGGAGTAGTGATCGGCCGATATCGGTTTTTTAATACAGATACCGATATTTTGGTCATTGGTTATCGGTATCGGCCGATATTTTCAGACATGTAAAAAAACATTTTTTTTTCTAAAATTACTCTTGTGGAGAGGGATCTGGGGGTCTAAAAGACTCCAAACCCCTCCTTGGCACTGAAAAGCATTCAAAATGCCAAGTTTGGCTGTTTTGAATGCTGTCAGTTTTTTTTAATTCGGCGCCGAGTACTCGGAAGTGATATCATGACATCACTTCCGGGTTTTTTACATGGAGACGCGGTACACCGGGTCTTCTCTTCGGCAGCAGCGGCGGTGGAGGTAGGATGCCCGGGTCTCCCGGTGGGACGGGAGACCAGGGCGAGCCACGGAAGGCGGCAGGAGGGGAGGGGGCATCCCCTCCCGCTCCTTGTAATGACAGCCGAGCGGCTTCTCAGCCACATCTGTTATCATTACAAGTCAGCTGACCGTCGGCTATGGACACCGGTTACCGGGGTGATGCCTCTAGCTGCAGTCATCACCCCAGTACAAGCACTTTCCCTAAATATCGGCAATATCGGTAAATCCAATGGCCGATTCCGATATATTGGGAAAAGTGCATATCGGCCCCCAATACATCGGTGTTGCCGATAATCGGTCGATTCATAGTTTGGAGCCTCCATGAAAGAGATTATTAAGGGGCTCACGGGAGGCAATAGCACTTTGCTTCCACAGGTTTCTAATGGCAGAGAGCCTCGCTGTCTTCAGGTCTTTCCGGACCCATGGAACTCGTTTATCTAGGACAAGTGGGTGCTCAAGTTCATTCAGTCCGGTTACAAGATCAAATTTTGATGCTTGCCCCCGGTGAGGTTCTTCCCCTCCAATCTGAGTCTATCCGCCGATCGGCTTCACGGTCTTCTGGGAGCAGTGCAGGACTTGTTGTCACAAGAGGTAATAATCCCGATTCTACTGTCAGAACGGTTTTGCGGGGGAAGGAGTCTGACGTCACCCGCAGCTCTCTGAGATCCTGGAACACATGTCTGCACTTTCGCTTTCATCTGGCACTGTGACAGTGCCTTGCTTGTGAGTGATGCTTTATTTTTTACTTTAATAAATGTCCTTAGTTAAGCAGAGAGCATTAGATCGTTTTATTTATCTTTTCCGGATTGCCATAGATGAGTTTCTGTGAACCTGTTGGATCCTGGATATACAGATCTTCTGGCTGTCTCTGGCTTACTGATACAAAGTGTTGTGACCCCTAGTGGTCGAATACAGGAGGTGAGAGGCTGTATTATCTGTGGTGGAGGAGTCACGTTTGCAGTGTCGTTTTAATTATTCCTGCTTTTCACTTTGGAAATCAGCTTTTAAGGACTTTATGATTTATGATCCACATGCTTTTTATTGTGCATTTTATACATTTTAATGTGAATGATTTTATGCACTATTTGTAATTTTATAGCGCTGCACTTTATTTTCTTTTACTGCATATTATAGGTTTTGGTAGGTTTGACCTATCCTGGTGTACAGCTGCTTACCCATCCATTTGATTTTAAGCGCTGAATTTTTATTTTTATTGTTTATTTAAACCTCTTCACGGTACTCGGGAAGGAGGGAAAGGTTCGCCCAATCCTGGATCTCAAGGCCCTGAACCAGAGCCTGGTTCAGAAATTCAGAATGGAATCCATCCGTACGGTTGTGGCTTCTCTTCATCAAGGAGACTTTCTGGCCTCCATCAACATCAAGGACGCTTACCTTCATGTCCTGATATACATCGGGCATCAACGTTTTCCACGCTTTGCCATAGGTGAGAAGCACTATTAATTTGTGGTGTTGCCCTTCGATCTGGCTTCTGCTCCTCGGGTATTCACAAAGGTGTTGGCTCCAGCGCTAGCCTTGCTCATACAGTGGGGGATTTTGGTACTGGGGTACCTGGACGATCTTCTTCTGAGGGCGGAATTTTCATCTGTCCAGCAGGAGAATCTGGACATCACAGTGAGAACTCTGCAGAAGTTCAGCTGGACTCTGAATTTTCAAAAGTCAGCATTGATGCCGTCCACCAAGTTGGACTTCCTGGGGCTGACTCTGGATTCAGCCTAAGCCCAGGTGTCCCTCCCGGAAACAAAACTCTTAAAATTGCAACATGCGATTTGCCTCCTGTTGTCCAACCGTCGGTCGTCTCTCAGAACTTGCATGCAAGTGCTGGGCCTGATGGTTTCCACCTTCAAGGCTGTTCCATTCGCACAGTTCCATACCAGACTCTTGCAAAAAGAGATTCTTACCAAATGGGACAAGGATCCCCAGTCTCTGGACAAGTTGATTCTGTTGAGTCGGGGCGCAAGAGGATGTCTGTTTTGGTGGCTCCGCTCCCCGGCGCTTTGACAAGGGAAATCCTTTCTCCCCCTGTTCTGCACAGTGGTTCTGGACAGTGGTTACTTCGGACGCCAGCCTTTCCGAGTGGGGAGGGGTCCTGGGCATGGCAACAGCCCATGGGGTTCTGGTCCAGGGAGGAATCCAGTCTGCAGATCAATATCCTGGAAATGAAAGCGATTGGGTTATGCCTGTCCCAGACGGATCGTCCTGCAGGGGTGTCTGGTGAGGATTCAATTGGACAACGAGGCATATATCAATCACCAAGGGGGAAGAGGAAGTGCCCTAGCAGCCAAAGAAGTGGCCGGTATTCTAAGGTGGGCAGAGCACTTTCCAGCGCTCTCGGCTGTGCACATTCCAGGAGTGGAAAATTGTCAGGCGGACTACCTCAGTCATCAGGCTCTGTGCCCGGGCAAATAGTCCCTTCACCCGGAAGTGTTTCATCAACTATGTCTCCGGTTGGGGACCCCCTATGTGGACCTGTTGGCCTCTTGTCTCAGCTGGAAGGTTTTGAGATATGTTGCAAGGTCTCAGGATCTTCTAGCAGATGCCGCAGACGCTCTGGTGGCCCCCTGGGGTCGGTATCATCTGATTTATGCCTTTCCTCCAATACAACTTTTGCTGAGACTTGTGTGCAGAATTGAGGCAGAAGGGATTCCAGTGATTCTGGTGGCTCCAGACTGGCCTCATCGGTCCTGGTACGTGGGCCTGGTACGTGGGCCTGGTAAGACTGGCAGCCCAATGCCCCTTGGCGGCTTCCTCTCAGAGAAGATCTTCTGTCTCAAGGACCGATCTTCCATCCTGCTTTTCAGTCGCTGGCTTTAACGGCCTGGCTATTAAAAGCCAGGTGTTGAAGAAGAGGGGGTTGTCAGAATCGGTGATTCCTACTCTGTTAAAAGCTAAGAAATCTATTTCTCAGAAGATTTAACATCGAGTTTGGAAATCGTATATTACTTGTTGTCAGTCTAGGGGGGTTTCCCCCCCGTCCCTCTTTGGTATCACATCTACTGGAGTTTCTCCAAAGAGGTGTAGATCAGCGTTTGGCTCTAGGTACCATTAAGGGCCAGATTTCAGCTTTGGCAATATTCTTCCAAAGACCGTTGGCTGCGAATTTCTTGGTTCACACCTTCGTGCAGGCAGTTTGCCATCTGGCCCTACCGGTGCGGTCCCTGGTGCCTCCGTGGGACCGCACCGAAGGACTAACCTGGCACTGTTGGTCCTTCAAAGACCGCCCTTTCAGAATATTCGTAAAATTCCTTTGCTTACCTTGGAAATAAGGGAGAGGTAAAATGGTGCTGCCCAATGTGTCTGCTAGATAAATAAGTAAAAGAAAGGAGAGGATATGACCTCGGGTATGACTGTATGATCACAATGCAGTAAAATGTCAGATAAACTTGAATTATATACAATAAAGTGCTATAAATGCAATTAAGACAATATAAAAAGTGATTCAATAGTGGGTAATTATAAGAAATCAATGTGCAGAATTCATACCAATAGTGCTGGAAGAAATAAATCTATTAGAGTGCTGAACCCAAAAGGGATCCGTATAAAGTGACTAAGTGGCTAGGTGCTAGTTAATCAAACTGTGGTATATGCCACCATATATAATTATAATAAAGTGCAGACCCCAAGCAAAGGGGATCAATTCAAAGTGACCAAGTGACTGGTGTTGGTAAATCATACTTTGGTATATGCCACCATGGGCATGTGAAAAAAACAAAACAAGTGAGGAAGTACAAACAGGGTAGGTATAATTAGTAAGGTGCTAAAAATTAAAGTAAAAGATCCAGATCACACATCTCACATAAAAGTGCTCCAGTGCAGGGGTAGGTCAGTGCAACTCCATAATAAATCGCATCTGAAGGTGACTCTTGTGCTGCTAACGGACCTCGTGACTCTCCAAGTGTGGCCGGTGTGATGGTTCAAACGTGCTCCCCTCACTCCCAGGACCGCACTTACCAGATGTCTTTACCCCTACAGGGGTAGCAAGCCGGGCCGGGTAAGGCTCCTATGGACCTCATGGCTCCTTGGGTAGCGTCTCATGGCTCCTTGGGTAGCGTAGCCAATGAAATTCCAAGGGTACTCCGGGTAGATGTATGAGGAAAGAAGGGCTTGTATAGTGTAGTACCGTTTTAAATAATAAAAATTTTATTGTAAAAGTACTCACATTAAATCACTGAATAAAAGGCAATGTAAAACGGAGAGGTGCTGTCTCGCTGGAGCTCTTCCGGAACGCGGTGAATTCCACGCGGCCGGAAGTGCGTTCCACAGAGGCGGAAGTGACGTGGTGACACTCTACGAGTTTCGTCTTACTGACGATTACAAAACTGAGATTCCTAGAGCAGGAAGTGGGAGTATACCACCTGGGACTGCCCCATAGGCGTAGTTAAGCTTTGTAACTTTTGTTAACCCTTTTCCGCCTAGTGTCCTACTCCTAGGAAGCACAGTATAACCATCCGTCTAATGAAGATATGAAGCCGTGTCCGTCAATTAACATTAGAGAAAACATTTTTACAGTAAGACAAAAAAATCCAGTTTTTTCAAGCTCATGTTCTGTGCAGAGATGTTCCCTCTGTCAGGGCCCAGGGCATGTGGCAAAATATTAGAACCGTATTCATTGTAATCTGTGTGACAAGCTTGGCCATCCCTATAGCCTTTGCACTGAAGCCCTCCATAATCAGCCAAAGGTAGTGGAGGAGCTGTTGAGGATGAAGGAGGAGGAAAGTAGGGGGCTGCAAAGGGTTGGTGGGGATGCTTTAGCTAGTCTTAAGGGGAGCTCCCAGGTGTCCATTTCCCGATCTGAAGATTTGGTCACTCTTGTGTCTGCTCCCTTCTGTGTCAGTGTCTACTTCAGTTGTGTTTTCTTACCCAGTAGTGTCTCAAGTGCCCAGTGTTTCAAATGTATCTAAGCCATCTAGATTAGCTGAGGCTGCCAAAGGGGCAGATTCATGCAGGTCTGAGGTGGCAGCTTTAGCAGGGCCTTCCCTGAGGCAGCGTAAGACCTATAGTGGGGGCTCAAGGGTGAGGGAAGAGGAAGTTGCCACTGCTGATGATAAATATAGGACTTTTCAGGGTGATGCTTCTTTAGGGGAGGAGGGATAGTGGACTAAAGTGGGGAGAAGGAGGAATAAGGTAGTCCTGTCCTCTGCCTCCTCAAGTTTATCTTTGGAGGTAGATGATCTGCTCTTGGAAAACAAGTTTGGGACCTTATCTGAGGGGGAGTCTAAATACATGTCTCAGATGGAAGAGGATGGGGTAGAGGGTACTCTGAAAAGGTCAGAGTCTTTAGTAATGGGGGAGGAAGCTCAGGCTAAGAAACGCCTACCTCAATCATCCTGATGGCAGCTCCCACTCCGAAAGAGGTGGCAATGATTAATGTTGTCAGCATAAAATCTGTAATATGGCCTTATTTTTGCTCAGTGAGATGGATGCTGATATTTAATTTTTGCAAAAGACCCAGCTAAATAGCCTTGCCGTTATCCAACTGGCAAAGAGGGAGTGGAGGCATGGGCCCTCCTTCTGGTCTCTTGCGGCTGAGCCTTACAGCGGAGTTGCAGTACTTTTTACTGGCATGGTAACGTGTCGGCGGGTTATTGAGGTAGAGATTTAAAGGTGTATGGTCCTAGACGTCTCTATGAAGAGGCATGATCTACGTTTAATAAATATAGGAAAATGAAGAATCCACGCACACTAATAGAAAAAGCAGCTAGCAAATGATAAATCCAACACCCATCTATAAAAAGTATGTATATATATATATATATATATATATATATATATATAATTGCAGCGCTGTTAATAAAAGTCTTAGCTGGGCAGTGCTCACACCCTAATTCAAGCGAAGTCCGCACATAGTCCAAGGTATATACGACTGACCAAATAGAGAGTCCACAGAAATAATTCCGGTGTCAACATGTGAATAAAAAAACAACAAAATCCACAATAGTGTGATAATGCAATGAGCAGATATAATGCACAGGGGATCAGGTCACACCAGTGCTGGAAGTCCTAGAGTAACACCACGTGCATAGCTCCTTCTTCCCCACATGTAGTGAAAACTCCAGTGGCGGCTGGTGCTCAGAATTTTTTTTTGGGGGGGGGGGGGGGTGCAAAAAGAAAAATGTAATAGGTGTTGCTTCGCGGCAAAAAACGCTGTAAAAAATTGCGTGACTTTGAGGTCATGGTACAGGCATGGCACAGGTGATGGTACAGGCATGGCACAGATGTGATGGTATAGGCATGGCACAGATGTGATGGTATAGGCATGGTACAGGAGATGGTATAGGCATGGCACAGGTCATGGTACAGGAGATGGTATAGGCATGGCACAGGTCATGGTACAGATCATGGTACAGGCGTGGCACAGGTCATGGTACAGGCGTGGCACAGGTCATGGTACAGGCGTGGCACAGGTCATGGTACAGGCGTGGCACAGGTCATGGTACAGGCGTGGCACAGGTCATGGTACGGGCGTGGCACAGGTCATGGTACGGGCGTGGCACAGGTCATGGTAAGGGCATGCCACAGGTCATGGTAAGGGCATGTCACAGGTCATGGTAAGGGCATGTCACAGGTCATGGTACAGGTCATGGTACAGGCATGGCACAGGTCATGGTAAGGGCATGGCATAGGTCATGGCACAGGTCATGGTACATGCATGTCACAGGTGATGGTATGGGCATGTCACAGGTCATGGCACAGGTCATAGTACAGGCATGTCACATGTCATGGCACAGGTCATGGTACAGGCATGGCACAGGTCATGGTAAGGGCATGGTACAGGTCATGGTATAGGCATGTCACAGGTCATGTCACAGGTCAGGTCACAGGTCATGTCAGGGTCATGTCACAGGTCATGTCACATGTCATGTCACAGGTCAGGTCACAGGTCATGTCACAGGTCATGTCAGAGTCATGTCACAGGTCAGATCACAGTCATGTCACAGTCATGTCAGTCATGTCACAGGTCATGTCGCAGGTCATGTGACGGTCATGTCACAGGTCATGTCACATGTCATGTCACAGGTCAGATCACAGTCATGTCACAGGTCAGGTCACAGTCATGTCACAGGTCAGGTCACAGTCATGTCACGGCATCGCGCTGCAGCTGCCTCACTTACCTGCTCTCCTGGGCTGCCTGCGAGACGTCCACGGTTCGCTGCTCCTCTCCTTGAGTCCTCTTAGTCCTCTTCTTCCTTCTTATGATGGCAGCGGGAACCGGTCCGGCGGGAAGGTGACGTCCACGGCGCGCTGCTCCTCTCCTCGTCTTCCTTCTTCTGAGTTCTGACGGCGGCAGGAACCGGTCCGGCGGGAAGGTGACATCCACGGCGCGCTGCTCCTCTCCTCGTTCTCTTCTTCTGAGTCCTGACGGCGGCGGGAACCAGTCTGGCGGGAAGGTGAGTCCACGGCACGCTGCTCCTCTCCTCGTCCTCTTCATTGGGCGGTGGCGGTGAGTGACTGATGCACGCACCAGCACCGTCCCCAACAACGTCAGCAGGGTCAGGATGTCCTGAATGATGATTGATCCAGGCTGGAGACTGGACCAATCACAGCCAGGACATCACAAAAGTGGGGAGTGTTGGGGCGCATTGCTCTGCGCCCCGGTGACCCCCAGAAGGCCGCCAATTGGCGCCTCTGCCCGCCACACGTGGGGTGGAAACCCCCCCATAGCCACCACTAAATTGAATTCATTTATTTTTTTTTAATCTTTTTTTTTTTTTCCTTTTTTTTGGGGGGGGGGGCGGTGCCCCTGCGCCCCCTATACACAGGCCGCCACTGGCAAACTCACCAGATTAAAATCCAATATTCACATGTGTATTCAATAGAGGAGATACCAGTATTAACATAAAAGCAAATCACTTAAAACAAAGGGGACGTATAACCAGAGTGGAATTCAGAAATACATTGCCCTTAGTCAATAATTAAATGACATTTAACCAGAACAAAATTCAAACATAACATAATAAAATCCAATTTAGTAACAAAAGGAACCACATATCACCATCTAGTGGACACAACATAGACTGAGACATAAACTGCTTTACAGACACTATCTGAAAAGTGTGAACATTGATCTTCGCTTATGTGATACACCTTCTCCCTCTACTATGCTCTCTCTACCCTTAATTATGTTTAGTTTTCTTCAAGTCTATATACCTTTTTTTTTTTGTTTATCTTTTTTTTATTTATCTATTTTTCATGGCTGAGTCTACGTCTCTGAGTCTTTATCTTGGAGACTATGAGAAATTAGTTTATAATTCATCCACTAGATGGCGATATGTGCTTCTTATTGTTAATAAGTTGGATTTTATTATGTTATGTTTGAATTTTGTTCTGGTTAAATGTCATTTAATTATTGACTAAGGGCAATGTATTTCTGAATTCCACTTCTGTTATACGTCCCCTTTGTTTTAAGTGATGTTTTACCAACATTGCTTATGATATTTATTTTCATACAGTTCCACATTTTTATATATATTTTATATGCTAACATATTTGATGATTCCACATTTTAAAGCCTTTAAGCTAATGAGGGTTCATTTGTTAAAGAGGAAGTAAACCCTCCTTTACAACTTGTACCTATAGGTAAGCTAGGTAAGCCTATGATAAGGCTTACCTATAGGTACTGTAAATATCTCCTAAACATGTACCGTTTAGGAGATATTTACCTTACATGCAGCCAGTGATGTCACTGGCGCATGCGCTCTGAAGGAACGGCCGCTCGTGCCGTTCCTTCAGAGTCCCGTGCCGTGACTGTCGGCTCTCGCACACGTGCGCTGGAGTGACGTCACCGCGGCTCCGGCCAATCAGATGGCCGGATGCCGCAATCCCGGAAGACGGGCGACTGGACATGTCACCCATCATAGAGGTGAGTGAGCGGCACGGCGGGGGCTCATTCTAAGGTAAGTATTGCATAATGAGCTAGTATGCGATGCATACTAGCTCATTATGTCTTTCTCTTGCAGGGTGAAAAAAAAAAAAATTGCGTTTACAACCTCTTTAATATTCCATTCCTGCAGGAGGCTCTGGGTTTTGTACTTCTGTTCTGTATTAAAACTGCGGTCAGACTACGGTAATATGGCGCTTGAAACTGGAAGTGACATACTGGGCTAAGGAAAAATGGTGCCGAAACCGGAAATTACACACTAGACTAAGGGAAGATGGTGTTGAAACAGGAAGTGACACGCCAGACCTCCTCCTGGTGATTGTGACAGTAAATGGACATTTGTATGACTGCCAGATATATAAAGGACACACTGAATGTATTGTAATATGCCCCTGATGATCAACACTTGTTGGAAATGCATTGGGTGTGGTGGCTATTCCTGGTTGCGCCGCTGTGATGTTTGCAGCTGCGTGACACATGTGAGTTACCATGTTTTTGTATTTTTATTTTAACCAATAAATGGGATTTGCTTTTATGTTAATACTGGATTCTCCTCTATTGAATACACGAGTGAATATCCGTGTGGAGTGTTTGAGATGGAGCCATGATGAAGGGGATTATGATATACTGGATATACCTTTTTGGATTTTTTTTTTTTTTGGAAATCTTTTTATTGAGATATACAAAAACAACTCAACAAAATAAAAACATAACAAAACATGGTGCGAGAATACACAGCAAGGAGGTACTATGGGATAACAAGTACTGGCATGCTGCCCACCCAGGGCAGGTCCTGCACAAAAAGCGAGCATGTTTATACAGTATATACCGTGCAACTAAATATCGTTACAGCCAATGCACATCAGTAGTCAAACAAAAAATACCTATCAGCGCCATTCAGGCCAGGGCGACCATCCAGAGAGACCGTGAGTCAGGGGCCCATGAGCAGCTAGGGCAGCAGTGCGGAGGAAGACTCCTCGAGCCAGCGCGTCCACACCCTATCATATTTCTTGGGGCAGCCTCTATGGCAGTAGGTATCTCGGTACAACGGGATGGCTGCGTCCACCAGGCTCCGCCACTGAAGAAGCGTGGGGGGGGGGATCGCTGTCTCCAGTGGAGGGCAATATTCTTCCTAGCATAAAAGAGCAAAAGACAGAGCAGAGTACCGTCTGCCACCCTTGGGACGATGTCGTCCAGGAGACCCAAAAGACCCAGTCTAGGAGACAGGGTCACCGGGACCTGCAAGACAGCAGAGGACACCTCAAACACCCTGGACCAGTATGCCAAGAGCTCGGGACACTGCCAGAAGACGTGTATAAAATCACCCGGGGTGCGACCACAACGCCAACACTCCGGGGAGTGAGAGGCATGAATCCTATGCATGCGATGTGGGGTAAGGTAGGCCCTGTGGACAATTTTGTATTGCACCAACCGGTCCCTGAGGGAAACGAAAATGGCGAACGGGGAGTCCCAGATGTGCAATCAGTCCACCGAGTCCAGGTCCGGGACATCCCGAGCCCAACGAGCGTGAAGGCCAGAAAGCTCCGGAGACGAGACATGGAGGAGATGGGCATGCAGCACCGACATGGCACGCGCAGAGCAATCGTGACGCAACACCCTCTCCAGATCAGATTGCACCAGCTGGGAGTCCGGGCCAGGGAACTAAGCTCCAAAGGCATGAGACAATTGCAGGTAGTGAAAAAAATAGGAGGACGGGAGGTTATGATCAGAAGCCAACTGCGCAAAAGAGGGAAGGGAGAGGTCAACTGTGAGATCCGAGATCCTCTTAATGCCGCGTTTAGTCCAAAGGACGGGGTCAGGCAGTCCATACAAGTGGGGCAGGGAGGGGTTAAGCCACAGAGGGGCGCTGGGGGAGACCGCGGAGCCCGGGTATGCCTCCAACAACAGTCCCTGCCGCCAGGCCCGGAGTGTCGTTTTCATGGAGGCTCGAGGACCCAGAAACAGCAGATGGGTCAGGGCCTCCACCGATCCCAGCACCGCGGCCTCCACCACAACAGCAGAATTGGACGCCTCCGGGTTCAACCACCATACTGCGGTAACCAATTGTGATGCCAGGAAATATTTGTGGCAATCGGGGAACGCCAGTCCCCCCCGAGACAGAGGGCGCATTAGCGTAGCAAACTTGTATCGAGGAGGACTAGCACCCCAAAGAAAGCCAGAAAACATCCTATTAAGTGGACAGAAAAAGGACCTCGGAATCCAGCAAGGGGAATTACGAAACAAGTAGGTAAGTTTAGGGAGAACCTTCATCTTCACAAGGTTGATTCTGCCCAAGAGGGAAAGGGGGAGGCGCTCCCATGCTCTCAGTCTGGCTCTGAGGCCAAGAACAACCGGGTCCAGGTTGAGGGCAATGAATTCCGCCGTATCCCGGGACACCCGCACCCCGAGGTAGGTAAAGCTCTCCACCCACTGCAAGGGCACATCCGGGGGGCCCCGGTCCTCGCTCCGGGGTCAATGGCCAAGAGCTGTGACTTGGACCAGTTCACCTTTAGGCCCGATACCTCCACAAAGGCATTCAACACCCGCAGGGCTCCCCTCAGAGAGGGACCAGCATCGCCCAAAAACAGCAGGAGGTCGTCCGCGTACAGAGCCACCTGCTCCTCCAGCCATGCCACCCGCAAGCCTTTAATATGAGGGGAGACGCGTACAGCCTCTGCCAGTGGCTCCATGGCGATAGCAAATAAGGCCGGAGATAGAGGGCAGCCCTGCCGCGTACCCCTCGACAGTGGGAACATCGAGGACAACCTGCTGCCGAGGCGGATGGCCACCACCGGTGACCTATAGATGGTTTGGAGCCATGCGATAAATCTCAGAGGAAAGCCCATGCGCCTAAGAATCTCCCACAGGAAGAGCCACTCCACGGAGTCAAATGCCTTCTCTATATCGAGCGAGGCCACCACCCTGGAACCAGAGTTGGTATGATGGGCCTGCAGGTTAGTGTACAGCCTGCGAAGGTTGACATCCGTGGATCTGTTGGCCATAAAGCCAGTCTGGTCTTGATCAACAACAGAAGGAAGCAGGGGCTGCAACCTGGCCGCTAACAATTTGGTAAGTATCTTCAGATCATTATTGAGCAGCGCAATTGGCCTATAAGAGGCACACAGTTTGGAATCTTTGGGAGCTTTGTGAATAAGGATGATGTGCGCCTGCGCCATAGAGGGCGGAAGGGACCTCGCCGCCAAGCAGTCATTAAAAAGGGCGGCCAGCAGGGGAGCCAAAATGTCAACATGGGCCCTATAAAATTCAATAGGCAGGCCGTCCGGGCCTGGTGCCTTGCCCCTGGGGATGGAACAGATCACCGCCCGAACCTCCTCTGCAGAGAACGGCTGGACCAGACCGGCGCGCTCCCGATCAGACAACCAGCCCAAGGCGATGGGGTCCAAAAGGGGGACCAGATCCCTTGGGCAGAAGTCCGGCGGGAGGGCAGTGGAGTAGAGCCCAGCATAAAAGGAGCGAAACTCCTCAAGGATGGCCTCCGGGGAGGTAATGGACTCACCCGTGGGAGACGTGAGCTCAGGAATTAAAGCCGAGGGCGCAGCATGGTGAGACATAGTCGCCAGCAGTTTACCATTGCGATCACCTTGCTCAAAAAATTGCTGACGCGATTGGTACAGGGTCAATCGTGCCATCTCGGAGTGATGAAGGTGGAGATCGCGCTTGGAGGCCATCAACTTCTCAAAAGGTAGCGGAGGAGGGGTCTCGCTCATAGCAGGCGGAAGCCTCACCAGCCGCCGTCTCCAAGGCAGTGACCCCAGCAGCCTGCTGCAAACTCACCACCTTAATGGCGGAAATATAGTGACCTCTAGTGAAAGCCTTAAAGGCATCCCAAACCATATCTGGGGAGGAGGTGCCCTCATTCAAATCCCAGTACCCTCGCAAAACGGAGGGGGTCTGGGCCAGAACATCAGGTTGCTCGACCCACTGGGCACCCAATCGCCACATAGAGCCATCACGAGCACAGCCAGAGCGCAGTTTGACCAGCAGGGGACTGTGATCAGACAACCCGCTGGGCAAATACGCCACCTCCTCCACATCGGACAGCATATCCGGGTTAGCAAACGCATAATCAATCCTGGAAGCAGTCTTGTGGGTGGCAGAAAAGCAGGAGTACACCTTCTGCGAGGGGTATTTCCACCGCCAAACCTCCTGGAGATCAGCTGCCTCCGCCCACCGGGGAAGGTCCCCGGAGAACACTTTTGGGGCTGCAGGCCGGTCCAGGTCAGGGGAGAGAATGGCGTTAAAATCCCCGAGCAGAAGCATCTTGGCTGGGTGATAGCTAGACACCTTGTCCAACACGGTATATAAAACTTCAGACTTAAATGGCGGAGGGACATAGATACCAGCCACAATGTAGCGTTTCTGCCAAATGGATAGCACCAAAATCACATATCTCCTGTGAGGGTCTGTATGAACCGCCTCAACCACCCCCGGCAGAGATTTGTTAAGCACAATAGATACTCCCCTAGCGTAGTTAGAATAGGAGGTGTGGAACGCCCTCTGAACCCACGGTCTCTTCAAGGCCTGTAGCTTGCCGCCCACCAGGTGCGTCTCCTGTAAAACTAGTATGGAGGGATTATGAGACTTAACATATTGGAGCGCTCTCTTGAATTTCGAGTTCAGACCACAGACGTTCCAATAGAGCACCCAAAAGGCGTGTTGATTAGAGGACGCCATAAGAAAGGGGGGCAGTGGGGGAGCCCGCATGAACAGGCCATAAAACAAGAATCAGCACCTGGGAAGCAGCAACAGCACCAAGCATCTCACACCAATAGACACAAAAAAAAACACATAGCAAAACACAAAGCAAGTGAACAGTCCCCGAGCCAACATGGCTCACCCTACCATCCCCCGCAGCCTCCATAAAAAACGCAGGGGGAGTGGGTGCGGTCTACACCCAGAAAACAACTAAAAGTGAGAAAACAGTAAGGGCAGCACGGAGAGCCAACCCTTAGTGCATGGCACAGTCACAGTCCAGCCGAGAAAAAAAAAAGGGAAGGCAAGTGGCAAAAAGGAAGTCCAAAAAAGAGAAAAATCAATAGGCACAGGGAGGGGGGGGGGGGGTCGCGCCAAAAGAAAAAAAAGGGCACCCCAATCAGGCAAAATGGAGCAACAACAATAAAAAAAAAGGGGGGACAAGGCACCGTAGGGGGGTAGAGCTCCTGGAAGGTGGGCATCCATCACAATGAGACAGGCAACAGTTCCACAACAGGGAAGGAGCAGGCAAAGAAGGAGGAGAAGCAGGGATGGGGGAAACAGGACACCGATACCTGCCACAACACAGTCAGCAGTGGAGCGTCCAGGGAGATCGCCAGCAGCCAAAGGGGAGATCAGCGAGCATCCAGCCAGGCAGCCGCCTCGTCCGGGTCCTCAAAGAACCAGGCCCTTGTCCCGCAGCCGCCTCCGGATGTCAGTGAAGAGCCGGCGTCTGCGTTGTACCTCTGGGGAGTAGTCCGGGAACAACAGGATCTTCGCATTCTCGAAGCGGAGGTCTTGTTTAGCACGAGCAGCGGCCAACAAAGGCCCGGGGCGGTGCGTCAGGAATCAGAGGGACCGGGGGCACCCTATGCGCCCTTTCCACGATGAAGGTAGGCGGCATGTCAGTCAACCCCAGCAGTGAAGGGAGGAAGGATTCAGCAAACTCCGCAGGCTTAGCCCCTTCGGCCCGCTCCGGCAGGCCCAGGATCCGAATGTTTTTGCACCGGAGCCGATTCTCCATGTCAATGGCACGGTCTTGTAGCGCCCTGACCTGGATCTGAAGGGCATGAAGGTCCCGCGAATCGGCGCGGGTAGAGTCCTCCAGGTGAGTAATGCGGTCCTCTGCCTCCGACATCCGGCCCCGGAACTTGTCAAGGTCGTGCCGGATGAGACTGACATCCGTGGCCAAATAGTCAATTTTAGCGGTCAGGGTGTCCCTGCAGGCCTTAATAGCCTCGAGGATGTCGGAAGGAGAAGGGCTGGTAGACGCTCCCGGATCCCCCTCTGAGTGCCCGCCGACATGCTGGAAGAAGGAGGCCTCGTGCTCCCGGAGGATTTGGCGGATCGGAGCTTTCCCGGGGAAAGCGGAGGAGCCCGCGAGGTGCTCCCTGCATTCTTGGACCCCAGGGTGAGGAGAAAAGTGAAGCTATGCAGACAGATGGATGCCAATGACAACAGAAGGATGAGGTGAGGAGCAGAGCTCAGACCTGGTGCGTCCTCTCAGCTTCACATCGTGGCCACGCCCCCCGCCTTTTTGGATTTTAATCTGGTGAGTTTGCACTACATGTGGGGAAGGAGGAGCTATGCACGTGGTGTTACTCTAGGACTTCCATCACTGGTGTGACCTGGTCCCCTGTGCATTATATCTGCTCATTGCATTATCAAACCATTGTGGATTTTGTTGTTTTTTTTTACTCACACGTGGACACCGGAATTATTTCTGTGGATTCTCTATTTGGTCAGTCGTATATACCTTGGACTATGTGCGGACTTCCCTTGAATTAGGGTGTGAGTACTGCCCAGCTAAGACTTTCGTTACCAGCGCTGCAAATTATATATATATATATATATATATATATATATATATATATATATATATATATATAAATATTTATGGACCACAAACTAGGTGGGACAGGAAATGCCTCTTTAGAAAGATTAAGCCTTTGCTTTTTAAGTTGTCTTTGGAGGTGATTTTTACACCATCACTAGCCCAAAGACAGGAAAGGCTCCACTGACAGCCTCAGATATGAGAGAGTCTTTCTTAATATGATATCAAGATCCAGGGAAACAGGTCTAGAAGATGTGACTTTTTTTTTTTTTAAGGGGGACTCTGCCTTTTCGGCTCCTGAGTGTGGTATGGTGGAGTTATCTTATCACCTGCCAAAGCTATAGACGGTCTGGCTATTAAAAAAACACCTGGGCCACACGGATTAACGGCTGAATTTTATAAGGATTTTAAATCCAGCTTGGTACCTTATCTTGTGGAGGTATTTAATGTCTGCCTACAAGAGGGTTCGCTCCCTCCCTCCACAATCTGCTGTGATTCTGTTGTCAATAGGCAAGGATCCCTCGATCATTGAGAATTGGCGCCCCATCAGCTTTTCTTGTAAATTCTTTATTTAAAGGTATGCAAAATATAAAAATATACAGAAACTGTAGTAAAACATAGCATCATAGTCCAATTATCTATTATATATATCGTAAGTATCTGGAAATAAACTAGTGTGGGTTAATAAGTATTAGCCCAAACTTATTCGCACTATCAGATCATGAGCAAAACATACTAGACATTTCAAAATAATAGGTACTTATACCAACAGACATTGCCATGTGCCCCAACAGACATTAACAAGGGAACAAGGAGAGAGTGAACCGCTCCGGTGAGGGTGCAATCCCAAACACATCCAGCACAGGTGCAGGCAAGGATCCGCAATCCCACACAGCAACAATGGAAAGGAACAAGGAGCCGCACAACTGGTTGAAAGTGTAAATGGTAAAAGTCCAAAATTTATTGAAATCCAAAGATAAAAACATCCATTATGACCACAACAGTCGGAGACATGAGAAAAAAGCACGGCGGTTGACGCGTTTCACGGAGTCTTCCGCTTAGTCGTAACCATGCCTGAACAATACAAAACAATCCTTTAAATAGAAACATTTCATTTCATGTGCACCTCCTAGATCTCACCTAATTGTGCACACACAGCTGCAGATAATGATCTCCAATTAAGGGCACACAGCCAGCCCAGCAGGAATTGTTTGTATGTTTCAATTCAAAAAATCCCCCGAACCAGATTGCATAGCAAAAAAATATATACATAAAACTAAAAATAAAAATAATAGAGACATGTATATTGAATGTAAAAAAAGGACACATATCTGGTGCAGAGATAAATCTAAAGCAAGAAAAGAAATTGAAAATATGTAGAAAAATAGGTGAGAAAAATAAATAAATAAAAAGGGACAGTGAGTAAAGCATGAAAAATATATAAATGAATATGTGAATAAAGTATAATAGGTATCATATCCATATATACAAGAAGATATACCTGAAGATGTATAGCGATATCGTGTAGCCCCATCCATTGAGGGACATATAGCTACAGCCGTGTGTGCAGGCAAAGGGCGATCCATAAAGGGCCATACATCCATGATCAAACACCACCAAAGGGTGATGCATGGAATCCCATTAAAACAAATCGCATAAATATGAAACATATCACATACATATAGAGAATATATAGAAAACTTACACATATACAGCTATATAAATGTGTGAACATAGACATGTACATATATATATATATATATAAATATGTGTATGCATAGAGCATCGTTCATAGAGCCATATTGTCGCATGATAAAAATCAAACAAATAATTAATGTATATATATATATATACAAAGTATCAATATGGAAGGCATACACACACAAATACATATGCATAGATCTAAAATGTGCCTAGAACATATCACACATAGGTCTATATAAATCTAAACAATAGAGCCAGAAGGAAATGGCACACATGGAGAGCTTATAAAACCTATACATATGGCCCTCAATCCCAAATTCCATATTCCACCTGTCATCTAAATAAATCGTAATAAAAAAAAAAAAAATAATTTACGAACCAATATAAATGTACATGTATATAAACATATTAGAACATGTATACTATAGTACGCATACCTGTATACATATCTAAATAAATGGGCAGTGGATGAAATCTCCTAAATGTCATAAAATACATGTGTAGCCATAACTGAAAACAATATAAAGGGTCCACTATATGTACTATTTATGCAACATAGGTATATCATCTGAGCTAAACAAACTGAATCCCAAAAGAAATAAGGAGAGAACAAAGAGCTTAAAAGAAAAAAGAAACGTAAAATGAGAAAAAAATAAATAAATAAAAAAAACAGATGGAGAAAAATGAAGAATGAAATAGAATGGGATAGAAATAAAGATGGAGATGAAAATGAAATGTAGAAAGAATAAGACAAGAGAAAGATATGGAGACATAGAATAGCCGATCAAGAAGAAAACGAGAGAAAGAAAATATATGCATGCCAATAATGGAATGCATATACCTCTAACCTAAATCATTCTAAAAGTGGGTGACATCCCATTCAAAGTTTAAACCATCAGGTAAGTGGGTCTGGAGTCTATGAATCCAGAAGACCTCCCTCTTACACAAAAGGCGGAACACATCTCCCCCTCTAATGGGGGCAATGACACGCTCAATTACTTGTACCGATATCAAAGACAGGTCGCCATCATGTTCTAGATTAAAATGTCAGGCCACATTAGTGGACTTCCGCAATCTGACATCGCTTAAATGTTCTCTGAACCTGTCTTTAAGTTTGCGTGTAGTGAGACCCACATATTGGACAAAACATTCCCTACAGGTAATAAGGTAAATCAAAAATATTATTTTTTTAATTTATTTATTATTTTTATTATTTATTTTTTTTTCTCATTTTACGTTTCTTTTTTCTTTTATGCTCTTTGTTCTCTCCTCATTTCTTTTGGGATTCAGTTTGTTTAGCTCAGATGATATACCTATGTTGCATAAATAGTACATATAGTGGACCCTTTATATTGTTTTCAGTTATGGCTACACTTGTATTTTATGACATTTAGGAGATTTCATCCACTGCCCATTTATTTAGATATGTATACAGGTATGCGTACTATAGTATACATGTTCTAATATGTTTATATACATGTACATTTATATTGGTTCGTAATTTTTATTTTTTTTTTTATTACGATTTATTTAGATGACAGGTGGAATATGGAATTTGGGATTGAGGGCCATATGTATAGGTTTTATAAGCTCTCCATGTGTGCCATTTCCTTCTGGCTCTTTTGTTTAGATTTATATAGACCTATGTGTGATATGTTCTAGGCACATTTTAGATCTATGCATATGTATTTGTGTGTGTATGCCTTCCATATTGATACTTTGTATATATATATATATATATATATATATATATATATATATATATATATATACACATTAATTATTCGTTTGATTTTTATCATGCGACAATATGGCTCTATGAACGATGCTCTATGCATACACATATGTATATATATTGTAACAGGAAGTCAGCTAAATCTGGGAATGTAGTCACAGGAAGGAGATACATTTCCACCTGATTTATAAAGTCCATTAATTAATTTAGGGTGTTGGCTACAGAGCTAGCCAGCAGGAAGTTGAAAGGCCTTCACCTGTTCAGAATGAGGGAGTTAAGGCTCTATAATTTGTTCAGAGAAATTCCTATTGTTTGCTGCCTCCAGAAGCTGTGTCCTGAAGCCATGTGGGCTGGGAGCAGGAGGACAGTCAGCGTGTGCCTCCCGACAGGATGTGTGGGCCTGGGAGAAGACCCCCCGGAGTGATGTGTGCCCGGGACGGTAACCAAGGGTGAAATCGTCTCAAAGGTGAGAAGACGAACTGTTGATGTGAAAGAAACAAAAGGACTGTGTTGCCCTGTGAAGCTATTATAAAAGGACTATTGAGTGTCCGCTGTAGGACAAGGAAGTCTGCCCGACGGTAGGTTGGAGACAGACACTTATGCAGGGAAAAGGAGATTGTGAACATAAGAGGGAAAAAGTATGTGAGGGATTAGCTCGGTGGCGGGTGTGGATGACCCCTTGGGGGGTGCGTTTTCCCAGAGAGGTAGCCGACAAGTGCTTGCAAACAAACAGTGTGGTTTATTAAATGGTGTTTTCTTCACCAGGCTGTTTTCAGCAAAACATCCAAAATAAAATAAAACAGAAAATAAATCCTTGCCTCTGTGGGCGGCTACCTTCTCACAACTGGAACCTGCCTAAGTGTCTGTCTCCAACCTACCGTCGGGCAGACTTCCTTGTCCTACAGCGGACACTCAATAGTCCTTTTATAATAGCTTCACAGGGCAACACAGTCCTTTTGTTTCTTTCACATCAACAGTTCGTCTTCTCACCTTTGAGACGATTTCACCCTTGGTTACCGTCCCGGGCACACATCACTCCGGGGGGTCTTCTCCCAGGCCCACACATCCTGTCGGGAGGCACACGCTGACTGTCCTCCTGCTCCCAGCCCACATGGCTTCAGGACACAGCTTCTGGAGGCAGCAAACAATAGGAATTTCTCTGAACAAATTATAGAGCCTTAACTCCCTCATTCTGAACAGGTGAAGGCCTTTCAACTTCCTGCTGGCTAGCTCTGTAGCCAACACCCTAAATTAATTAATGGACTTTCTAAATCAGGTGGAAATGTATCTCCTTCCTGTGACTACATTCCCAGATTTAGCTGACTTCCTGTTACAATATGTACATGTCTATGTTCACACATTTATATAGCTGTATATGTGTAAGTTTTCTATATATTCTCTATATGTATGTGATATGTTTCATATTTATGCGATTTGTTTTAATGGGATTCCATGCATCACCCTTTGGTGGTGTTTGATCATGGATGTATGGCCCTTTATGGATCGCCCTTTGCCTGCACACACGGCTGTAGCTATATGTCCCTCAATGGATGGGGCTACACAATATCGCTATACATCTTCAGGTATATCTTCTTATATATATGGATATGATACCTATTATACTTTATTCACATATTCATTTATATATTTTTCATGCTTTACTCACTGTCCCTTTTTATTTATTTATTTTTCTCACCTATTTTTCTACATATTTTCAATTTCTTTTCTTGCTTTAGGTTTATCTCTACACCAGATATGTGTCCTTTTTTTACATTCAATATACATGTCTCTATTATTTTTTATTTTTAGTTTTATGTATATATTTTTCTGCTATGCATTCTGGTTCGGGGGATTTTTTGAATTGAAACATAAAAACAATTCCTGCTGGGCTGGCTGTGTGCCCTTAATTGGAGATCATTATCTGCAGCTGTGTGTGCACAATTAGGTGAGATCTAGGAGGTGCACATGAAATGAAATGTTTCTATTTAAAGGATTGTTTTGTATTGTTCAGGCATGGTTACGACTAAGCGGAAGACTCCGTGAAACGCGTCAACCTCCGTGCTTTTTTCTCATGTCTCCGACTGTTGTGGTCATAATGGATGTTTTTATCTTTGGATTTCAATAAATTTTGGACTTTTACCATTTACACTTTCAACCAGTTGTGCGGCTCCTTGTTCCTATCCATTGCCCCAACAGACATTGCCATGTGCCCCCCCTTTGACAAAGTCGGATGTGACGAAACACATGTCAGGGCGTGGCTACATGGCATACCGGAAGATAGTGACCAGGTGAGCGGAGGTACTTTCCGAAGGTCCGTTGCGCCATCGTGGAGGTGGTAAGGACTGAGGGAATACCTCGGACCCTCCAGATAACTATATGCGCTAATACTATTTTATCCTATGTGAGTGCAATTATATTGGGCTTGATTTTAATTAATAAAAAGTCAAACTGTATTGCACTAGTGGACTTTTTTTCTCCTTACATATACATCTGAGAGAGGAAGAGATGACAGGCAGGAGCAGTCTGAGGAGGATTCCCTGATTTTGCTACATTTATTATTATTATTATTATTATACAGGATTTATATAGCGCAACAGTTTGCGCAGCGCTTTACAATGTGGGGGAAGACAATACAGTTACAGTACAATTCAATACAGGAGGAATCAGAGGGCCCTGCTCGTTAGAGCTTACAATCTAGGAGGGAGGGTCAAGTGAAACAAAAGGCAGTAACCGAGGGGGATGGGCAGATGGATAAAATGGAGGTAGAGTTTTTAGGTGTGGGTAGGATAGGCTTCTCTGAAGAGGAGGGTTTTCAGAGACTGCCTAAAAGCGAATAGAGTAGGAGATAATCGGACAGATAAGGGTAAGGAGTTCCATAGGATTGGAGAGGCTCTGGTAAAGTCCTGGAGGTGAGCATGGGAGGAGGTGACAAGGGAGCTAGAGAGTAGGAGGTTTTGAGAGGAACGAAGAGAGCGATTAGGTTGGTATTTTGAGACTAGGCTAGTGATGTAGTTGGGGGCTAAGCTGTGGATGGCTTTGTAAGATGTTGTTAGTATTTTGAATTTGATTCGTTGGGTGAGCGGAAGCCAGTGGAGGGCTTGAGAGAGAGGAGCGGCGGACACTGAGCGATTGGTAAGATGGATGAGTCTGACGGCAGCATTCATAATGGATTGAAGGGGGTATAGCCTGTGTAGAGGTAAGCCAATGAGAAGGGAATTGCAGTAGTCGAGGCGTGAGATGACCAGGGAGTGAACTAGGAGCTTTGTTGTGTCTTTGGTTAGAAAGAGGTGTATTTTGGAGATTTTGCGGAGGTTAAGGCGGCAAGATTCTGGATGTGGGGCTTGAAGGAGAGTTCAGAGTCCAGGACAACACCTAGGACCTTGGCATGCGGGGATGGGCTGATAGTAATTCCATCAATATTGACAGAGAGATCAGGGGAAGGGGCACGTGGTGGAGGAAAAATTATTAGCTCGGTTTTGGAGGGATTGAGTTTGAGGAAGTGGTGTGACATCCAGACCGATATAACAGATAGTAAATTAGTGATACGTGCGGAGACTGAGGGAGAGAGCTGAGGGGTGGATAAATAGATTTGGGTAGAGATGGTTTTGGAAGCCGTGGGAGGCTATCAGCTGACCCAGAGAGGAGGTGTAGATTGAAAATAGGAGGGGTCCAAGAACAGAGCCTTGGGGGACCCCAACAGAGAAGGGAAGAGGAGAGGAGGAAGTGGAATTGTAAGTAACGCTAAAGGTGCGGCAGTTGGATAAGTAGGAAGATAACCAGTGAAGAGTACAGTCACGGAGCCAAAGGCATGGAGTTTTTTGAGGAGGAGGGGATGGTCAACCATATCAAAGGCCGCAGAAAGGTCCAGGAGGAGGAGTACAGAATAGTGTCCATTGGTTTTGGCCGTTAGTAGATCGTTTGTCAGTTCTAGGAGAGCAGTTTCAGTGGAGTGTTGAGGCCAAAATCCAGACTGAAGAGGATCAAGGAGGCTATTCTCCGCAAGGTGGTCGCACAGTCGGTTGTAGATCAGACGTTCAAGGAGTTTGAATAAAAAGGGGAGCAAGGAAATAGGGCGTAGATTGTTAAGATTGGTTGGGTCCAGTGAGGGCTTTTTAAGTATGGGGCTGACTAGTGCATGTTTTAGAGAGTTTGGGAAGATGCCAGAAGAGAGGGAGAGATTGAAGATGTGGGTTAGAGAGCGTAGAATAGGGCCAGAGGGTGAACGTAACATTTGCGAGGGAACAGGATCCAGAGGGCAGGTGGTTAAGTGGATATTAGCAAGTAGTTTAGCAACCTCGTCTATAGTGGTGAAAATTGTGGTTACCCCTAGGGTGGGACTTTTAAGGCACAAAAAATTGTTGACAGAAATATGTTAAAATACTATAATTTTATTAGCATATACAATAAACAAAAAAGGAAAATGTATCCACATTAAGAACATGAGCAAGCATAGATACATGTGCGTTTCGAGGTCAATGCCTCTTCATCAGGGGTGACTCTGGATGATTATCTGTTGGTATTGAGAAGTATATATAACAGCATTGCACATTCAATTTTCTCATGTATTTGTACAATATAATAATAATGCAAAATATCAAATATCTCAAATAATCATAATAAGAAATACTTGACTTACATGGTTGAATGCACAGAAAGTGACAAAATGCTTGCTTGAATAAAAACAGGAAAAGATGGAGCCCGGCCGGTGCTATACAGTCATGAAGTGGGGCCCATATAGATGGTTATAGCCAAAAACAAGGAGTTAATGGACAATGCGTCTCTAATGAATTTGGAACAGCTGGAGTCCAAATTGCTTAGCAAACCAATCCAGACAAAATCATGCAAGGCTGCAGTAAAAGAAGCATAGGAAAGGAACTTCCTATTCAAAAAACGGAAAATTTATATCAAATACTTACCGTAATTTTCCTTTCCTGATGGACTCCATGGCAGCATACATTTGGGTAGTCCCGCCTCCACTCCTACCCTATAGGACCCCACTCCCATAAATCCTTGCTCCCTTTCAGCATCCGTGTTCTGTAACTAGCCTACTCAGGAACTGGGAGGGGACTCCTGCTGCCATGGAGTCCATCAGGAAAGGAAAATTACGGTAAGTATTTGATATAAATTTTCCGTTTTCCTGACAGACTCCATGGCAGCATACGTTTGGGAAATAACTCGCCAAAACACAATTGGGTGGGCAGATGCTGATAAATTTTAATTAACACCTGCAACAGATAACACTTGAGCACCAAAACCAACAGAAGAAAGAGCCGCCGGCTCAACACAATAATGTGACATAAATGTATGAATGGACGACCAAGACGCTGCTCTGCAGACCACATCCGGAGCGACATGTCTTGAAGCTGCCCATGAAGTAGCGACACCACGAGTAGAATGCGCAGTCACCGCTTTAGGAGGAACCAAGCCCTTCTCTCTATAAGCCCACTGAATCGCCTCTACTATCCAGGAGGCAATTGATCTTGAAGAGGCACGCATACCTGTGTTCTTCCCAGACAATAGGACAAAGAGATAATCTGTCTTCCAGAAAGAGGCTGTAGCTTCCAAGTACTATCTGAGCGTGTTGCCCACATCCAGAGGATGGACTTCCGGAGGTTCGGCCGATGAATTGAACGTAGGGAGAACAATTTCTTGGTTCTCATGAAAGACCGACGTGACTTTAGGCCTTGCTCCCAGCATTGGAATGAGGACAACTCTATCCGGGAAAAAAGTCAGAAAAGGTTCCTTACTTCCCAGACTTTGAATCTCTGACACCCTCTTTGCAGATGTGATGGCCACCAGAAAGACCGTCTTGAGGGTGAGATGTTTCACAGATATAGGATCTTCAAGACTTGAGCCAACTGAGGATAAGAAATCAAGGACCAAAGGCATGTCCCACTTGGGGAATCTCAGCTTCTTCTGTTGCCTTAGTCTTACTGCCCCTTTGAAAAATTGCCTGATCAAAGGATGTGCAGCCCATGAAATGCCTGTGAAAGCGGATATGGCTGAAACTTGTACTCGCAAGGCGCTCACTGAAAGAGGCAACTCCAATCCCGACTGGAGGAAAGACAGAATATCTTGCACGGAAGGAGATGACCAGGACTTTCCCTTGGACTCTAGGAAAGAAGTAAACCCAGCCCAAATCCTTTCATAGGTTTTATTCGTGCTTTGTCTTCTAGCACTCAAAAGAGTTGGTATGGCTACTTCCGGACATCCTAACGCTTCCAGCCTTCCCCTTTCAAAAACCAGACCCGAAGGTGCAGACGGGCTGGGCATGGGTGAAGGATGGAGCCCTGGGACAGCAGATCCGCCCTGAGGGGAAGAGGGACTGGGTCGCGGTAGCTCAGCTGGAATAGTAGGGGAAACCACGGACTGTTGGGCCAGAACGGAATTACTGCAACCACTTTGACTGACTCCATCTTGACTCTCCGCAGGAACTGAAAGATGACTGGCACTGGGGGAAAGGCATAAGCCTTGTGAAACCTCCAGGAATCCGTCAGGGCATCCACCCCGAATGCTCTGGGATCTCTGTTCCTCGAGTAAAACTTCTGCAACTTCCTGTTGTTGAAGGAGGCAAATAGATCCACCTCTGGAATGAACCCCAAGTCCAGGATCCAGTTGAACACATCCTCGTGGAGCGACCACTCGTTGTTGTTGAGTTGTGTTCTCGAGAGGAAATCCGCTTGTGTGTTCTGAGCCCCTGGTATGTAAACTGCCGACAGATTGACCAGATTTCTCTGAGCCCAGGTCATTATTGGCTCTACTTCCTGAAGCAGGGATGCACTGCGAGTTCCGCCTTGTCTCCTCACATAGGCTACTGCAGTCGTGTTGTCTAACCTCAGCCTGACTGAGTTGCCCCGAATGAGGTGGCCGAAGGCTAGTAACACTTGAAAGGCCGCTCGTAGTTCCAAGATGTTGGACACAGTCTGGCGAGACCAAAAGTCCCATTTCCCTTGTGCCATCTCTGTTCCGCAATGACCACCCCAGCCGGTGTTGCTGGCGTCTGATGTCACTGTCACCCAAGATATGGGGGCTATGGAGTGACAATGGCGCAAATTCTTCAGCTGTAGCCACCAAGGAAGCCAGCTCTTCATGGTTGCGGTTATCACTATTCTCTGAGAATTGCTGACTCCGTTCCATTGCTGAAGAAAACCCCTCTGAAAAGGCCTCATCTTCCAGAGAGCCCACTTCACCATAGGGGCTGTTGACACCATGGTGCCAATTACTCTTAGGCATTGTTTTGCTGTGAGACGGGATGCCGACAAAGCCAGAGACACTCTGTCCCTGATTACCGGAATCTTTTCTTCTGGTAGAGAGATGGTACTGTTCTTGGTGTTGAACAGCGCGCCCAAAAAGACCAGGGACTGAGTGGGAATCAGATGGCTCTTTTCTCTGTTCAGGATCCAGCCGAACCTCTCCAGAGACGAGATGACCAGAGCTAGATGTTCCAGGATGACAGACTTGTCTTGGGCCAGAAGAAGGAGGTCGTCCAGATAATGATAAAGACGGACCTCTCTCAGTCTTATCAAGGCTACCACCGCTAACAAGACCTTCGAAAAGGTACGAGGCGATGTGGAAAGCCCGAAGGGGAGACATACAAATTGCAGATGACGTTGGCCGACCGAGAATCTTAGATATTTCTGAAACTCTGTTTCCACTGGCACATGGAAGTACGCATCCTTCAGGTCTACTGAGACCATCCAGTCTCCCGGTTGAACGGCTTGCTGAATGGAGAATAGAGTCTCCATCTTGAATTTTTCTCCTTTGATGAAGCGATTCAAGTGCGTCAGATCTATCACTGGTCTCCAGGCGCCGCTCTTCTTGCGCACCATAAAAAGAGGGGAGTACACTCCGAGTCTTCTTTCTGATTCTGGCACTGGAACCACTGCTCCTTGAGTGACTAGCGAGTCTACGTAGGATAAGAGAATCTCTCTCTTGTCTCCTGACCGCTGAAGGGATGTAGGAACAAATCTGTCTCCGGGAATACTGATGAAGGTCCAAGAATGACCTGCAGAGACTGTGTTGACGACCCAAGCATCCCGGATTGAGGCCGCCCAGACCTGCCGAAAGTGGAAGAGACGACCTCCCACCTGACTGGCCTGAGCGGGCCCAATCTCAAAAGGACTTTGTGGTGTCTCTATCCGCAGACGGATTGCTCTTGGGGCCTTTCCGAAAGGAAGACTGCCTGGACTTCCAATTTCTTCCAAATTCCCTTCCTGGCCTATAAGTGCGTGCCTCCCTGGCACGGTCAGTACTTTGTTTTCTGGGAGGAAGTCTTTTCTGATCAAGAAGAAGCCCATCCTGGGGAAGGAAGCCCGACTTACCACCAGTAGCTTTAGAGATGGCGCTATCCAACTTATTCCCAAAGAGGGAAGAACCCTCAAAGGGAATGCGGCACCATACCTGCTTAGAAGCAGGATCAGCCAACCAAGGGCGTAGCCAAAGTGCACGCTTTGCCGTAACTGATGATAGCATCCCTCGAGCTAACAGGTGGATCATATCAATGGACGCCTCCCCCGGGAAGGCTGAGGCCAGTTTCAACTCCTGGATAGGAGAGCTCTTGGCTGCATCTTCAGAGAAACTTCTGAGGGAGTCATCGACATTGTCCACCCATACTTCCATGGCTTTGGACAGGGATGCCAAGGCTAGGGCCGGCTTGCAGGCAGCACCCACTGAAAGATAGACACGCTTCAGATCCGTGTCAATTTTCCTGTCAAGGGGATCCTTAAAGGAAACCGTATCCTCAAGAGGCAAAGTGACATGTTTTACTAGCCTCATAACAGCCGCATCCACAAGCGGAGGAGATTCCAGGTGTTTGACTTCCTCTTCTTTGAACGGATAGAGTTTAGCCAATTTTGAGACCATGGAGTTCTTTCTCTCCACCTTGCTCCATTCTTCCATTATAATTTCCCCCAATTCGGGAATAAATGGAAAATTCAGCCGCTCCTTGCTCAGCTGCTTAAAATACTGGCGGAAACTGCTGGGTCTTCCCAATTTAAGGTTTCTCTGACGGCCTTTACTAACGGTGGAACCAGATTGAATGAAAATCCCAAGCTAGGTTCGTCTTGATCCGAATCGCTGTCAGACTCAAATACGGAGGGATGGCTAGGCTCAGACGATTCCAGGGCCCGTCCGCCAGTGGACTCTCTAACAGGAGAGGTGGATGGATCTGGCGTTGGAGACAGGGAGTCTTTTACTATGCGTTTGACCATAGATTCAAGATGCTGGTCAGAACTTCCTCTTTCACCCGCTGCCCGGGAATAACA